>NW_016158892.1:0-42557 GCF_001687245.7 Rhagoletis zephyria | reverse complement strand
ACCAAGAAATACGTTTATGGTAAAATTTTGGAAAATGGGCGTGGCACCGCCCACTTATGATCACATATAAGTATATCGGTAACCGTTCTACCAATTTGTACCAAACTCGGTATGGTTATTGTACTTGCTACGTGTAAGTAAAACGTTGAAAATTATTGAAATCGGACTAAAATAACGGCCGATTCTCATATGTAAATTTAAGAAATGCTTGAAACTTCAAGACGGACGGACAGACAGACATGGCTTAATCGATTTCTTTTTTCATCCTGATCATTTATGTATACATTTGTCTATATCTATCTCGATTCGTTTTGGCTGTTACAAACAACCGTTATGTGAACAAAATGCCCCATTATGCATAATTTTTAATCTTTCTCTCACATTAGGCATATTTATTGATCGTTGGAAGATTGCATCCATTACCCCAGTTTTTAAGTCTGGAATGATGTGTCAAATTATAGGCCTATTTCCAAATTAACCGCATGCCCCAAACTTTTTGAAATAGTCGTCAAAGATAAGCTTTCTTTACTAATTTAGTGAGTTTTTCGGAATATTGTGTATCATGCTTCAAATGTGGGTCTCAGATGGACGCTATTTATACAGACTTTTCCAAAGCCTTTGAAAAAGTTTCCCATTCTATGTTGCTACGTAAGTTGGAAAGTCTTGGTTTTCACTCGGTATTTTTGTCCTGGTTGAAATCTTATCTTTCGAACCGATTGCTGTTTGTTGAAATTGAAGGTTTCAGATCTAACAGTTTTATTGCTACTTACGGTGTACCACAAGGTAGTGTGCTTGGCCCTCTGTTATTTGTTTTTTTCATAAACGATATTGGGAACTGTTTTAAATATTCCGAGTTCCTCCTCTACGCAGATGACCTTAAACTCTTAAACAAAATTACTTGTGTCTCTGATATACTTTATCTACAACATGATGTGGTTAATATTATTAATTGGAGTCTGGCATAAATTATCATTGAACATTAATAAATGCTACCATATGACCTTTTCTTGATCTTCAAACATCATCAGTTCGAATTATAGTATTTTAAACCATAAACTCATCTCAGTCAATGATTTTCTAGATCTGGTGGTTGTGTTTGACTCGGGCTTCACTTTTACAAATCATGTTAATTACGTTATCCCGCGGCGTATAGCGACTTAGCATTTCTGCGTTGATATGCTTAGGATTTTAAAGATCCTTATACCAGGAAAACTCTGTTGTACAAGATAGACGCATGTTGTATGGGGTTTGGTAGGACATGGTATCAATAGGGCAAAGAAAGGATGTCAGATGAAAGGATACGCAGAATTGTCATTTAGGCGTGACTCGCCAAATTATGTATATGGCACGATCTGTATCTTTTCGATACTCAAAAATGATTGTTATTTATTTCCACTTTCATTTGTTTATATAGCTTAAAAATACAGTACAAACTCTAAGTTCAATATACTTAATTGACCTACTTAATTTCTACTATTGCTCATAATGATTTTGGTAGTCATGTGCAATGTGATTCCTCACTATTAACACTCAAAAAACTTTTTGGTGACACACTGTACATATTTTGTTTCGTCAGCAGTTATTTGTATATGCAAAATTGCTTGAGCACACTTTCTGTTCATAATAGCCGATCACACTCAACATGACCCAATTCTCATATTATAAGCAAAAAATATAATTAATAAAAATGAACTGCTATGCATATAGCTAACACATATTGTATCAGGTACATGCACAACACCCTCATCCTTTAAAAAAAAAAAATAATTTTACTATCTTAATGGAAAATTTATTTTTTCAGCTTATGCATTGCTAGCTTTAATTAGATTGTTATTATGTACTTCTTTTTCTTCTTCTCCAATCAATATTACACTATTTAAACCATTTTGTGTATAATCTTGTATGGACCTTTAAAAGGTCTTTCTAGTTTTTTCTTATTTCCTATTTTTATATAGAGNAAATAATTTTACTATCTTAATGGAAAATTTATTTTTTCAGCTTATGCATTGCTAGCTTTAATTAGATTGTTATTATGTACTTCTTTTTCTTCTTCTCCAATCAATATTACACTATTTAAACCGTTTTGTGATATAATCTTGTATGGACCTTTAAACGGTCTTTCTAGTTTTTTCTTATTTCCTACTTTTATATAGACATAGTCTCCAAATTTAAAATTAGATTTTTTCACATTTGTTTGTTTTCTTGCAATTTGTATTTTGCTTTCAATTAGTGTTTCTCTTACTTTTTCATGTGCATACTTCAATTTCACTTTAAATTCATTTATGTAATCATTTAGGTCATACAATTTTTCTTTATTTTGTATAATTTCACATGGTAATGCACATAATTTTCCAAATACTATCTCAAAAGGTGTGTACTGTGTCGATGTGTGTGGCGTGGTATTGTACGAGTACGTATAGTATGGTAAAAGTTCCTCCCAGTCATCTTTTCCGTCCATGGTCATCAGAAAATCGTTTAAAACTCTATGATTTCTTTCTATTGAACCTAGTGTCTCATGGTGGAATGGTGTTGATGTTGATTTTTCTATTTTTAGTAACTTACAAATATTTACTAATAATTGGTTCGTGAACTCTGTGCCCTTATCTGTCCTAAGTTTTTTGAAACATCCATATTTTAATATGAATTTCTCCACTATTGTTTTTGCTACCGAAACTGCATCTTTTGTTACTAACGGAAAAACTTCAAAAAACTTTGTTAAGTCACATTGAATGGTGAGTATGTACCTATACCCACTTGACGGTCTTAGTGGTCTAACTGTATCTATTGTTACTACTTCAAATGATGAGCTTGGAGTCTCTGTTAGTGCAAACCTTTCCCTGGTGTATCTTGTAATTTTTACCTCATTACAAATTTTGCATTTATTAATATAATCTTTAACCATTTTATTCATATTCTTCCAAACGTATTTCTGCTTCAACTTACTTATACATCTTCTTATACCGCAATGTCCTCCTAACTTGCTATCATGATAGTCTTTAATCAGATTCTTCATTTCCTCCTGATTTTCTATGTTCTTCGGTGGATCGTAAATTATTATGTCTAGACAATTTTTCTTCTTATTTTCTTGCAGTTTCTTAAATATTTCCATAAACTCGTGCACCTTAATTTTCTTAAATATTTCATCTTTCTTTGATAACGCTAGCTTTGTTAAATTTGCATGTTTCGCATAGGATAATAATTTCGTCAAAATCAATTTTAACTCTGATAAAGATCCATTACTAAATCCTACATGCACTATGTCTTTTACTGCATATATTTTCTTGTCTTCGGCCTGATTTTTCTCTAGTTGAAACTTTTTTATATTCCTTGTATCTGTAATTGATATGCACTCCCAAATGTGAAGGTGATCAATCTTCACTGGTGGCATTTCTGTCGACTTTTCACTAGTTTCACTACTATCTTTTCGTATTTTATTCTTCATTGCTCTAGTCATTATATTTATATCCTTCGTAGGTACCATTTCTTTCAATTCTTCTGAGCTCAATCTTATCCTAGATAATGCGTCTGCATTAGTCTTCATTTTGCCTTGTTTGAATACTATATCGAAATCATAATCCATTAAATCTACTCTTACTCTGGTTAACTTAGATGATGGGTTCTTATGTGTAAATAAACTAACTAAAGGTCTATGATCTGTGTATACTATAAATCTTCTTCCATATAAATAAGGTCTAAAATAATTAATACCCCATTGTATTCCTAAAAGTTCCTTTTCTATTACTGCTATATTTAGCTCATGCCTGTTGAGCGACTTGCTCGCATAGGCGATTGGTTTATCTTTGCCGATTTCTCCTTGCGACAAAATTGCTCCTAAAGCATAATTTGATGCGTCAGTTGTCAGTATGAATGGTTTTGAAAAATCTGGGTAACTTAAAATCGGCGGTGTCATTAAATTCTCTTTTAAATTTTGAAATGCAACCTCACAACTGTCTGTCCAGCTGAAAATGTGATTCTTTTTTAATTGCTGGTTTAATGGTCTAGCTATTTCCGCAAAATTTGGGATGAATCGTCTATAATAGTTGCAAAATGCTACAAACCTACGTACTTCATCAGCATTTTCTGGTGATGAATATTCTTTTATAACCTTATACTTGCTTGGATCCGTGGTCACTCCATTGGCTGTTATTAAGTGACCTAGGTATACTACTTCCGGTCGCAAAAAATTACATTTACTCGGGTTAAGCTTCAAATAGTATTTGCGCAATCTTTTGAAAACTTGCACTAAATTTATATTGTGCTCTTTTAGACTTGCACCGAAAATAAAGATATCATCTACATACAAGAATGCAGATGCTTGCAATCCACTCAATGCAATTGATAACATCCTTTGGAAGCTATTTGTTGAAATTTTTAAGCCAAATGGTAAACGCTTGAAATGGAAATGACCATTCTCTGTTGAGAAAGCTGTTAACGGTCTCGATTTCGAATGCAATGGAATCTGGTGAAAAGAACTTGTCATATCTAGTGTGGAAAAATATCTTGCTTTTCCAAGCTTGTCAAGTACATCTTCAAGTCTTGGCAAGGGAAATTTGTCATCCACAATCTTTTTGTTAAGTGACCTAAAGTCTACTACTAATCTCCACTTTTTCAAATTCCCAGTGCTTTTTTTCTGGCACAATCAATAGTGGTGAATTATATGGACTGACGGATGGCTCAATAATATCGTCGTCAAGCAAATCTTGAACCTGCTTATTAATCTCCTGAAAATTAGCGTGTGGCAACCTATAATTTTTTTATATATACTGGTGATTTATCAGCTGTTGTTATCTTCTGCTCATAAAAATTATTTTTTGTCAATTTTTCTCCATCTAAATGAAAGATGTCTTGGAATTCTTTACAAATCCTTGAAACCTCCATTGTTGCTTCTTCGTCTAAATTGTCAAATTGTATCTCTTCTTTAACCCTTTTAAATCTGTCTTCATCCACTAAATTCCTACAATGTAGTATATCATAACACCTTATTGGTTCAACACCCAAAGCTATACGTTCTAGTATCACTTCTTTATCTGAAGTATTTAACAATTTCACGTGTTTATACCCATCTGCTGGAATTATTGTGGTTGCTACAAAAACTCCTTTTCTAAGTTCTTTACCTAATACTACACAGTCTTCTTCTATAGCAATTTCTATGGGCACTATTACTTCTGAACGGGCTGGTATTCTTACATTCATAACTGTTTTTAATTTCATGTTCATGGGCAATATAATATCTTCCTCTTCTACTGTTGTTGTTAGTGTATATGTTTCATAGTCTATCTTACAGTTGTACTTACTTAAAAAGTCTCTTCCTAATATCCCATCGACAACTAAATTTATATTCTCATTAATAACATGAAATTTATGTTCAACCACTTTATTTTCTAATAGTAACTTAATGTTCACTGTGCCCATGGAACTTGTTGTATTATTCGTTATTCCATTGAACTCACAAAATTCCTCACTGTTTATTTTATTTAAAAATCTTGCATTATACTTCACTAATGATGCATCTGCTCCAGTGTCCACTAAAAACATTAATCCTGAATCATCGTGATTGGGGCCATCTAACTTAATAGTTACAAAGTTAGTAAATTTTTCATTAGTCGTTATACTTATGACCTTCTTTGTGCATACCCCGGATTTCCTGCTCCGGGGGCAACTCCGTTTCCCGAGTTACCTTGCCGGTTTCCATTATTACTATAACCACCTCTGCTTGTGCTACAGTTATGTCTTCCACCAATATTGTTATGATCGCTTTGACCATGGGTAGTGTATCCTCTGCCGTTATTCCTTGCATTATTGCTGCTTAGGCGCCTTCCGTAACCTGTGCTACTATAATTTTCACTGTTTCGACCTCTGAACTGCCTATATCGATTGGAACTTCCTCTTGTTCTATTCATAAACATTACGTTATTATTACCTGCAGCATGTGAGCTTTGCACACTTGCTTCTGCCGCTAGTTGAATTGCTTCATTCAGTTTACTAGGTCTGGCGGCTAGGATTATGGATTTATAAGGATTATTTAGTCCACTTTTAAATGCACCTAAAGCAATTTGCTCATTAAGATTCACTATTATCTCACTATTCTGTTCACCTTGTTCTGCAATCTGTATGTCATTCATTGAAGCCACTAAGTTCTCTATTTTACTAGCGAAAGCATTAACACTTAAATTTCCTTGCTGTGCTCGTGTTATTTCATGATGCAATTGTAGGGCGTTTTTATTGGATTTATAAATCTTTTGTAAAGTCTGTGCTAAATCTGTCAGTGTTGTGGGTCTATCTTCAGTTAATAACCTGTTCTTCACTTTGTCAGTTAGTTTGGTTGCTAGGATAAAATTTACTAGAACTGCATGTTGACTTTCTGCTAAAGTTTTGTCATAGAAATCTACCAATCCTAGAAATTGCGACAAACTTCTGTAATTACCATCAAACTCTGGTATTACTTTTACAGCTGTTGCTATGTCAAAGTTAGCCATGTTTACATATTTTCCTTGCTCCTGTTCTACTTGTTCACTTTTTTCTCCTTCTATCGGTATTAAAAATTTCTTTATTTCACTTGCTAACCTCAAGAATTGTCTTTTCGCCTTTTCTAAGTCCTCTGGTTTCTTTATTACTTTTACCAGCGATCCCCAAGCTGCTTCTATGACTTTATTTTTTTCTTCAATATAGTTCTTTGTATATTTCCTATTCGGACTTTTTTTTAAATTTGTCAATTAGTCTGTCAATACCTTCACCGCACCGCACCGCAATACCGCACTTTCAGTATTAATGGCAGGAGTGCCGCTCTGTTAAAATGATGAGATCTGTATCGTTTCGATACTCAAAAATGATTGTTATTTATTTCCACTTTCATTTGTTTATATAGCATACAAATACAATACAAACTCTAAGTTCAATATACTTAATTGACCTACTTAATTTCTACTATTGCTCATAATGATTTATGGTAGTCATGTGCAATGTGATTCCTCAAAAAACTTTTGCTGACACATTGTACATATTTTGTTTCGTCAGCAGTTATTTGTATATGCAAAATTTCTTGAGCATNTACTATTGCTCATAATGATTTATGGTAGTCATGTGCAATGTGATTCCTCAAAAAACTTTTGCTGACACATTGTACATATTTTGTTTCGTCAGCAGTTATTTGTATATGCAAAATTTCTTGAGCATACTTTCTGTTCATAATAGCCGATCACACTCAACATGACCCAATTCTCATATTATAAGCAAAAAATATAATTAATAAAAATGAACTGCTATGCATATAGCTAACACATATTGTATCAGGTACATGCACAACAACTCTTTTCAATGCGCTGGTACGTTCTAAATTAGAGTATGCCTCTATAATATGGAATCCAATATATAGCTGTTATGCTAGTAGGATTGAAAGAGTCCAGCGGAAATTTGTTCGCTTTGCCGTAAAGCCGCTTAACTTTTCTGAGCCTTTACCGGCCTATAATTCTCTCTGTAAGCTTATTGATGTAAAATCACTGGAAAGTAGAAGACTTATCCAGTCACTTATGTTTATATATGATCTGGTTAATGGTTATATTTATTGCCGTGTTTTACTTAACCAGATTTGTTTCAATGTTCCAAACAAAATTTTGTGTTTTCAATTACCTTTTTATATGCTTCCAGTTAAGGCAAATTAATTTACTCTAGCACCAATATATATAGGGCCTTCACGGAGTTTAATAAAATCTCAAAAATTGTAAATATTGAGTTTTCATTGGCGAGATTGATATTTAAATCTAATATTGAAACGTTGTATTATTAATATTATTTCTATTATTCTAACCTATTATGCCATCTAGTTTGAAAGATTGTTAAAGTCATAGACTAAAATAAATGAATTGAAATTCACACAATTTAAAATCAAATAAATATGTATTCATTATTTTTAATTTGTATTCCGATTGGAGGCCGCTGTGGTGTAGTGGTTAGAAGTGCGCGCCATCATTCCGCATGGCCTGGGTTCGAGTCCAGTTTCCGACCAACATCAAAAAAACAAACACTATTATGCAAAAGTAAATCGCAGAAAGCAATGATGTTATCAAGGACCTCATTTCTGGTTCCGAATAAGAAGATGAAATCAGGCTCAATCTAAAAAAATTATTTATTTTAATGAAAGAAAATAAATAAGAATAAACGTTAGTCTTACCAAACGAAAACCATCAGGCAATTTGTATTGCGCTCAAACATCAAATATTTGTTGTGGATTATTTATTCTCGGTGTCTCGAATGCTGTTCATACGTGTTGCAGCGCACGCGCACCAGTGTTTGATTTTTTGTTGATAAGCCATTGCATGGAGATCATGTGTCAACGCTCTATATGCAACAATAAAACAACAACAACAAAAAGCAACAAAGCAAAAACACAAAACTTAAAATTCACTCACTCACCTTTACCAGCTAGCAATCTTTACGATTCATCGATAGCTCCGCGAATGATTATAAAAATCAAATCACAAATTAATATTTGATTTTTTATTGTATTTTTTATCCAGCAAATTCCTTCATAAAACATATAAATTTATATTATACCTGCGTCTTATATACGGTTGCCAGACGTACTGATTTTATCAGTATAGTACTGATTTTATCAGTACAGTACTGATTTTTCAACTCTTGTACTGATTTTATTAATTTCTTCAATCAGTACGCTAATGTCCTGAATTTTCAAAATTTGTACTGATTTGTACTGAATTTCAATTCAATTCAAGCAAAATACTTAAAGATTTTCTTAACGTTTTTACATAATATTAAACTTCCTTAAACTGTACTGTAAAAAGTAAGAAGAAAATAACTTAATTATAGTTGACAAGTTTCAGATAATGTTTGATACACGCAATTAATACAACGCATTAATGCAACAAAAATATCTATCGTTTTATGAGCATATCGCAGAGGCGTTACGTACCAGTTGCGTTAATATGATGGAGCTAAAATTATTTAAAAAGAAGGATGACGTTTTTTGTTAATTATCTCGAAAATATCTTTCAGTTTAATAACTACAAATTTGAATATTCGAATGGCTTTTGCCTATAACTTACAATTCTTTTTTCACAATTTATTGACATTGTAAAAGAGCTTTTTCATAAAGTTTTTCAAAAGACAAAGAGTTAGACACTCTTTTTAGCGAATTCATTGTTTTTCAAAGTTTTTGCGTAGTTGAAAAAATTAATTTAAGCCATGAGGAAATATAAATGAAGTCATTAAATAGTGGTACTTTTCCACAGTTTGAAAAAATATGTAATTTTGTTTTTTTTTGAACACCACACTCAAACGAACCAACCGGGAGGACCTTAAGTATAAAGTTTGCTTCCTTGCGCAAAGAGCGAAGCCAGCTTCCAATTAGAATTTTTTTAAAGTGAAATTCAAATTAAAAGTAATTTTAAAATGAAATGTATAGAATTCTTTGACTATTTAAACTCTGAAGATGGAAATGATCTCATTATTGCTACATATTTAAAAAATGTCATAACTATAAAATTATTTATTGGCTTCTGTGTACAATCATGTGTACACTAATGTTAAAATGAATAACCCTTTTTTTTATTAACTATATTTTATTTATATACCAAAATATTGTTAAAAGCAAGTACTGTGATGTTATAAAGTCTTATCTGTTACTTACATTCATAATTTTGCTTTGAATAAAAATGTACTGATTTTTTTAGCATGAAAAAGTCTAACGTACTGATTTCGCGCATAAAAAACTGGCAACCCTAGTCTTATAGCAGCCAACAGGTAATTTCGCAATGACACGCAGTACATAAAAATATGCGGGCAATTTAGTATATTGCACGAAAATACTCGTATATTGTACGAATTTAAAAAACATGTTTCTGGGGCATTTCGCGTCAAGCGGAAAGGGAAAAGGCTGATGCTTTAGAATTCCTTCATATTTTGGGAAATTATACCTGTGTGAAATATGAAAAAAAACGGATGTGAGGAGTGTTGCCTCGTCGTTGTTCCAATGGAAAGCCTGAGCGCCATCTTGGACAACAAAACTATGATTTTCTGCAAAATCACACTGTACGATGACTTCTCCTTGGTCTAAATTTTCCCTAAGATTTTTAAAATAAAGCGACTGTTCTTCTGCAATATTAGCATGTGGTTTTAGAGTAGCCAGGGCATCACATAAACTGTGTACAAAATCATCACTGGACAGAATTTGAGTGGAGATTGTGGAGCGGTCTGTGCCAAGCCAACTTTTAAACTGCACCTAGCATCATACTTAGTGCGAGGTATAAGTGAACAAATTTACGTACCTCCCAAACTAATGCAGATCCCATTATAAAACTTTTAGGGTATTATAACTAAGGCTATATTTACAACAAAAAATAAAAATAAAACAAATTGGTCAAAGTTTCTCAAAATTTGTTTTCAAAATTTCACTTTCGGTGTGGTATAACAAAAACAAAAATATTTTTTGGAAAATTGATTTCGCATTTTAAAAAGCGGATAATTTTCTCACCAAATCGCGAAGTTTAAAAATTTTTGGATTTTTTTTTATCAATACGAAAAAATACTAACCTAATTTTAATTTTTAGTATTCTTTGGAAGCCCATAACTCGAAAAGTAACTATCATATAAAGTAAAAAAATATCCACACAATTTCATATTTCACACAGGTACACCCACCCAGAATATATATGTAGGAATTCTAAAGCCTCACCCTTTTTCCCCTGTCCGCTTGACGCGAAATGCCCCTTCTGCATTAGTACCATGTACGAAAGTACAAATAAAACTAATAGAGAATTGTAGATTTCGTATATTTTAAAACCACACGTAAATATTACGAATGCCTTCGTACAATATGCCAAATTATTGTTAGAGAGATTTGGTCGGTAATTTACGCATGGGTTTTGTAAAATAAACGAAAGTTTTCATAAATTGTACTGAAAAAATGCCTTACGAACCTCCTTTCGTTATATTTACGAGTGGTTCATGAAATCCTGTTTCGTTTTGAAAAATGTGTTCGTATTATGAACGAAAGTTGCGTACGTTGTACAAAAACCAAGACTACGAAAATTTTTCGTAGCATTTTTACGAAATTTTATTTTCAGATTACGCATGCTTGTCAGAGATCTCACACGGTCACAAATTTGGGTTTAATTTTTAAACCGCGCTGGGACTACTGCCTTTTTTAATCTTTTATAGTCCTTTTTTTAAACCAGTCAATAGTTTTAAGCAATTTGTAATATATTCTGGTTTAAATTTTAGTCCAAAAAGTTCGTGGTTTAAAAAGCAAACCAAAATATTTTAATTCTAGTTTCTAGGTTTCATATATAGAAAACTTGGTTTAAAATCTAAACCGAAACAGAAAATCTTTGCACACAGCGAAATGTGGTGTTGATGGCTTAGTGTGAAAAGATACTTGATACTGGCTGTAGCTGAGTTTGTAAAGATGGTTGATACAATTGGTTGCTACCAAGGCTGTCCGGGTTCAATCCCCATCAGACGGAGCATGAAAGTTAAGATTTTTTATTTTATTCCTTATTATGAAAATGTTTGGTTTCAAATTTAAACCGAACTATTTGAAACTGAATTTAGTTTGGTCATATATGTAGTCCAAAAAGTTTAAAATTAAAAGCGAATTTTTTAACCATGNGTTGCTACCAAGGCTGTCCGGGTTCAATCCCCATCAGACGGAGCATGAAAGTTAAGATTTTTTATTTTATTCCTTATTATGAAAATGTTTGGTTTCAAATTTAAACCGAACTATTTGAAACTGAATTTAGTTTGGTCATATATGTAGTCCAAAAAGTTTAAAATTAAAAGCGAATTTTTTAACCATGCACAGGTGGAAATAAGACCATCGGTAAAGCTCATGACATCGAAAGGGATTAGTATTCCATATGGTATCACAGCGTTACTATTCTTGGCCTATATGTGAGGAGAATACTGCCCTTTAGTGGTTTCAACTTAAACTAAAAATTTTGACTTTACAGAATGTTTTTGCTTTTAAACGCTCTATGGAATTGGCCAAGGCGCATCCATACAAGGTGGTGTTGATTGCATATAAGTAAAAGTCCCGTGTATTTTGTTATTGCTTTTTGGTACAGGAGGATGTCAAAACGAAAGGGAATATGAGATAATTTTCATCATTTTCTTTTGTTGACATCCTAAAGTTGCGCCCCTTCGTCTTGGATGACATTCTCCTGTACTAGTGTAGAGACAAAAATATCCAATCAGCTGATCAATCAACACCACCTTGTATTGATGCGCCTTGGAATTGGCCAACGAAAAAGTTAGTTAGGCGCCGCGAAGCAAGCGGGCATTGGCTAGTTATATATATAATTTATTATACATTTTTTAAATATTGAACCTTTCGTGTTTTATAAAGTCAAACCATTTACGGTCTTTTTTTTACGTTATAAGGAATTATTAGATAAAAATTTGTAGCGAGTTTTGTGGGGAAACATTTTTAAAAGCGTCGGGAAAAGTAGGAATTTTATTTGAGTTGAGTGGGGATTTTCCAAAAAATTATGTACCATCACTGTCCCACATGTGTGGATTTCTTGTCCCGGAACCATTAGTGTAGAATTCAGCTCATTAAAATATATGTTGCAAGAGGCGCCGAAAAGCTGAAATACCGACGTTGACGTTGCTTCTAGCGCCGCCATTGAGTTAGTCCCAAATTACCGTTTAGCTTTTAGTACCTTATAAAGGACTTTGACTTATTTTTATTTATTATAGTATACATGTTAAATAAACGTTTGTTTTAAATTTTGTTTGACATTATTTTATTTTAAATCAACATTCAACTTTTACGTTTTGGCACATTCGTATACATCCATAAATGTATGTACATTAGACTGCGCCTTATTTGTATGGAGAAAAATTTTTGTTTGTTTTGTTTTTGTGTTTTGAAATGTTCCTTTGATCATAAAAAGGGCCCTACGAAAAATTTGAAAAATCGGGCAACGGAAAGACGTGCCTCAATGGCCCTAAATTTGAACATTTTCTTGCAATTTTTCACAAAGTGGCCCAAATTGCCTGTAAGTCAGTAGGAAATTTAGTTTGCAATGGCACTTAATATGGTTTTGTCCCCGATGTAAAATTTGGCTACACTATTTTTAAACCTTCCCAACTTTTAAAGTTATTGAGGTTTTTCCCACGTAAAATTACAATTTTCTAGGATTTCAGAAGTTAAATTTAAGCTCAGTAAATTTAGATCAAATTGGTACGAAGAAAAAAAAAATTAGTAGTGAACTTTTCATGCAGTTTACTTCTATTTGACACGTAGATCAGAGATACACAGTCTTGAACCTAAATTTCATGAGTTTTTTTTTTTGTTTTTTTGCGATTTGTAAGCTTACTTTGCATTTTTCATAAAAAATGGTTGAATACGAATTTGTAGAGAATTTAATTTCCCACATTTCTTATATTTAACCTTTAAAAAATAGAATTTTTTATTGTAAATAATTACCAAAAAGTGCGATTTTTACGTTGTTACGGGTTTCGCCATTTTTCAACAATTTCTGTTGAAAAGTTGTAGAGAATTTTCTCTTTTAAGCTCTGGTTTCCTCGAAAAGCGGTGCCGTAATATTACGACCGTATCATACCTATTCGCTTATCAGTAACGCTTTTATGTAAAGCTAAATGAACGTAACGTAGCTTTATACTTTTATGTTGTATAGGCATTCATTGCTTTTCACAAAGTTTATTAGGACTTCATCCTCTTCTGCCGTCCATGAACTCACCACTTCTTTATTCAAAATTTATATTAAATGCTTTTATTTTGGTCAAAAGAATTGTATATGACGTTGCCAAAAAACGTTGAAAAATAGTTATACACCGTCAATGTCGCCGTCAAAAATATTACGGTGCCGTCAAATTACATTACGGTGTGTATTGTCGTCATCTTAGTTGACATCTGGTATTATTTACATGGCACTGTTTTTGGCAACGTAGTTACGACCGCTATTTTACGTTACCGCTTTCGAGGAAACCAAAGCTTTAGTGTTGCGTTCTCCGGTGGCACAAAAGTTGTAAAACAAAATCTAATTTGCGGTTGGTTTAGATGCCATATTTGAGAAGCCATGTTGCATTTTTAAAAAGGCCACACCGTTTTCAATGGGGCACATCTATGTCGCTAAAAATAATGTTCGTACAAAAGTTATGGAGAATCAAATTTTCTACAAAATTGGCATTTGAATATGCTACGTATTTTCAAGAGAAGTTGTTGAAAAATGGCGAAAGCCGTGGCAATGTAAAAATTTTTCACACTTTTTGCTAATTATTACAATAAAAAAAATTATAATAAAATAAAAAAATGGAAATTAAATTCTCTACAAATTTGTATTAAAAAAAAAACCCGAAAACATAAAATTTGAGATGGCGGAATGTTCCCATTGAAATTTAGGGGCGAGACTTAAGATCCATGCTCTACATGTCTAATAAAAGTAAACTGCATCAAAAGTCGGCTACTACAATTTCTTTTCTTAGTACCAATTTGATCTAAGTTTATAGTGCTAAAACTTATTTGCTCAAAACCTAGAAAATAGTAATTTTACGTGGGAAAAAACCTCAATAACTTCAAAAGTTGGGGAGGTTTAAAAATATTGTGGCTATATTTTGACATGGGGGAACAAAAGTACATCAAGTGGCATTAAAATATATCAAATGTTCCACTGACTTATTTTGATCATTTTATGAAAAATTCCATGAATGTGCTTAACTTTAGGGTCTTTGAGGCACGTCTTTCCGTTACCCGATTTAAAAAATGTTTCGCAGGTCACGTTTTTATGACCAAATGAACTTTTCTGCTTTTAGAACAAAGTAGCAAAATAAGGCTCAGTCAAATGTACATAAATGCATGTATGAACGTATGTGCGAACTCATGTTAAGATTGATTTGAAAATCTCTACGGGATAGAATTTCAAATGAAAGCAGATTTATCAATTGAGGAAGGCCTTGACTATTTTGACTGTGAATCAGTACAATGGGAACAAAGGAAATTGAATATGTCCACTGTAATTGAAAACTTGTTATATGGCTTCAAATACCAAATACATATGTACATACACATATTAATATACATACTTACAAGCGAATTAAAAAATATCCCTGCAGAAAATCTCAAAATCTGTCCATTGTGTGATAAATTTTAGTGCAAGTTTTAAGTGGCTAAGAATTACCGCTGATTTTTATATTTTTTATACATTTATTTATTTGTTGAATCTGCTTTTGTTATGTTGAGCTTAATAACAAGTTTTAAAATCTTAACTCTAATTAATAATATGATGACTCAAACCCTGGGTTTGAGCCCTTTTAGTTTAATGCTCATCATAAGGCTGGCAGGTATCTTCTTCGAAGGCACGTGAGGTTTACTGTATTACACAAGGCCTTAGCCAACGGGTTTGGGTGATTACGTACTTTTTACACTTTTCTGTGCTATTTTCTTTTCGAACGTACGACGGCGTAGCTGTAAAAGCTCTCAGCGTTTTTATTTATTTATTTATTTATTATTAATCAACAACAAACAGGATGTTTACAGACTATATGATAGTTAAATACAAATACCTTATGACAAGAGCCTTACAAGTAGATTCTTAAAAGTAGACCTAGAGTATGAGAAATCAAAGTCTAAGGAAGAAGAATACGCATTAAACTGTCCTCCTAAAAGGAGCATTCATCCCATAGACAGTTTTAGCTATACCCACGAAAAACAATTCATTACAGCGGAGAATGCGTGAGGGAACATTAAAATTAATTTTCATGAGCAGGTACGGACAATCTATTGATCCCGCACACATATCAAAGACAAAACACATCGACAACATAGCACGCCTAGACTCTAAGGACATGAGGTTTATTAGTAAGCAACGAGAGCGATAGGATGGAATGGGATCTATAAAATTCATCGAGCGCAAAGCAAAGCGCACAAAAGCTCGCTGAACAGACTCTAATCTATTAACATGGACTGCATGAAACGGTCTCCAAACGAATACCGCGTATTCTAACCTGGACCGAACTAAGGACGAGTACAACAGTTTGAGAGTATAGGGATGAGAAAACGAAGAACAGTTTCGACGAATAAAGGCCAACATAGCGAACGATTTAGAAACAATATAATTTATGTGAGTTGTGAAGTTGAGCTTGGAGTCAAAATAGACGCCCAGGTCTTTACATTCACTTATTATCTTTAGCGGCGAGTTTGAGATGCAGTAAGATGTTGGAACAATACTGAAAACTTTCGCATAAGAAGAATAGTGACATTTACTAATGTTGAGGAACAAACGATTACGCACACACCAACTATATAAGTTATCCAACTCACACTGGAGAATGGTTGAATCTTCTGAACATTTAATTTCATAATAAATCTTCAGGTCATCCGCGTATAGAAGATAATTACACTTGGAAAAACATGAGGAAATATCATTAATGAAAAGGACAAAAAGTAACGGGCCTAGGACACTACCCTGGGGAACACCAGAAGAAGCAACAAAAGAGTAAGACGATACATTATCGAGTCGAACGACACATTGTCTGTAATCTAAATAGGAAGTTATCCACTTTAGAAATTGGGAGTGAAAGCCTAGACGCTCAAGTTTAGCTATCAACATTGGGTGAGATACCCTATCAAAAGCCTTAGAAAAATCTGCGTAGATTGCATGCATTTGAAAACCCCTTTGAAAGGTATCCAGACAATCCTCCGTAAAGGCAGATAAATTAGTTAAGGTAGATCTGCCCGGAACAAAGCCATGTTGATTAGGACATATCATATGTTTGACGGCAAAGTATATTTTGTCCTAACTATGCACTCAAACAATTTAGAAACTGTGGTTAGCTTGGAAATTGGCCTATAATTCTCAATATCATTTTTATTGCCACTTTTAAGGATAGGCGTAATAAAAGTCAATTTTCAGTCATCAAGGAAGACTCCAGCAACAAGTGACATGTTGAAGNATGTTGATTAGGACATATCATATGTTTGACGGCAAAGTATATTTTGTCCTAACTATGCACTCAAACAATTTAGAAACTGTGGTTAGCTTGGAAATTGGCCTATAATTCTCAATATCATTTTTATTGCCACTTTTAAGGATAGGCGTAATAAAAGTCAATTTCCAGTCATCAAGGAAGACTCCAGCAACAAGTGACATGTTGAAGATGTGCCATAGAGGCTTAATCAAGGCAGGACAACTTTTAATTAGAACGACCGATAAGCCATCAATATCTGTATTAGTGGATGGCTTAAGCTGATTAATGCCATCAATGACATCTTCGACAGTCAAATCTAATTTCCCGAAGTTGATGGAAGTATCTGAATTAAACAGGAGATCTTCAAAGCCACGAGCCAATGAAAAGCCATGATCAGCATTGCCTGAAATAAAATTCGAAGAAAAAAATTTGGCAAACAGATAAGCAGCATCAGAGATGGAATTAGCTGAAACCCCTTTAAGATGAACCGACGCAGGTATATTTGAGCAGTTTTTCTTAGCTTTTATGTAACTCCAAAAGGCCTTGGGGTTACATTTAATATTACTTTCTATATTACGAATATAATTTCGATGCAAAGACTTGTTGAGTTTGTTGAATTTACCACTGTAAGACACATACCGCTCACGAAAATTAACAACATTAGAATGCTTTTGCTTTTTATAAAACTTATTCTTCAAGTTCCTTAGTCGTTTGAGTTCTCTAGAGAACCACGGCCGCTTCGAAGGTTTAGCACTTAACATCGGGATGTGACTCACGCAAGTGTCAACTATAATAGATTTAAAAATATCGTAACAGCCAGCTACATCCACATTTTCAAATTGCCGAGACCAATCCAACTCAAACAAATTATTTAATTCCACAAAATTACAACGCGAGTAGTTAAAAGCAACTGTTTTACTACTACCTGGGAGTTCAAAATATTTAAAAAAATTCCATTTCCAACACCAGTGGACTATGATGAGAGCTTAAAATTAATATTAGAGCTAACAAATATTAAATCTAAAATTCGATTAAGTTCATTTAGAGAACCATTGATCTGTGACAATTCAATACATAGCAAGTNCATTTAGAAAACCATTGATCTGTGACAATTCAATACATAGCAAGTTATCAATTACGTAAGATTCGCATAAACTATTAACATTACATGGAGTGAGAAAATTATTATTATCCATAAAGCTCCAAGAAATATTACCTAAATTGAAATCGCCTAAGACACAAAGTTGACTGTCACCAATTTTCACGTGAAGTGCTAGGATATTGTCAATATGTGCCTTAGGACACGCAAATATACAGCACACCACACGCACCTTGTAATTTTACGCAAAGTTGATCCAGCACGGAATTGGAACCCGGTAGCTCATAAAAAGAAGCACGAAGATAGCTGCGTGTAGCAATAAGCACACCACCACCCCTACTAACACCAGTTTTAGCAAAATCTCTATCCTTGCGAAAAACGTCAAAGAGAGCTGTGTTGAAGAACTCCGCATCAAAAAAGTTAACATTTAGCCAAGTCTCGGTTAGGACGAAACAGTCGTAATCCAGTTGCGAACTCAAAACGTAAACGGATTCAGATTTGGTTCTGAGTCCCGAAGTATTTTGATAATAAATGCTTGTTTTGCGGGCACCAGAAGCAGAAGGGTTTTTTACTTCTTGGGCTGAGGCTGACGACCTTTTTGAAAAAAATCAAATGGTCGGATAGAAACATTTGAATGCCAAATATTTGATGATTATGATATTGACGTTCTGGAACTCCAAGCTTGAAATTTATGTATTTAATTTCCTTCGAATTAGTATTTTTCTTAAGAAGCTTATAGCACAAGATCTCATTCCTATTGATAGCCGCATGTTTGGCGACTTATTCAATGATGTTCTCCGTATTAACGGAAGGCAAAAACGAAGAAATATGAAGCCATTTGTGATGAAGAACAACTCCCAGCTCAGAGTTATCGTTAGTTCCAAATACACAAAGCCTTTGTTTTTTATGAGTGCCATTCGCGGACCGCTAACCCTCTCTTCGTCGATTTGACAGCATCCACCCATTCGCTGACGTCACACAATACTTTTGTTTACATTTTCTGGTTCGTGACGTTTTAGGTTATTTCAACATTACAAATTTACAAATTCGGAAGACTTTGAGCGTTGTTTTGTTTTTTTGTGAAAACTGATAAAAAAAAGTTATAAATTAAAGAAAAAAAATGAGGTGTGCAGTGGTTAATTGTGCTGGTGTAAGTGCCAAAGGATCTGGGTGCGCTTTTTTTACTTTTCCGGCCGACATTGAGTTGGTGGAAAAGTGGATCCAGTTCTGCCGGAGACCAACGATTTTCAACGCCCGAACCAGCGTCATCTGTGTAAAACACTTCACCACTGATGACTTCGAGAACGAGCTTCAATATAAAATGGGTAAGTTATACTATTTAATTCGCCAATAAACGCTTATTGGATTTCGTGAGGGTGGTGTGACTCAGGAGTAAATTTCACGAAAGGTAGCCGCGCTCATCGTAAATATGAAACCCCCCGGAAGCTTATATTTTTCACTTTTCATTAATACTGCTTTTTATTAAAAGAAATGTTTTAAATTGTGTTAGGCTACGCTAAAAAGCGTAAACTAAAGCGGGGCGTTGTGCCGACAATTTTCAAGCCTGCTGCGGAAATGCCAGATCCTGACAAGGAAGCCCAGCAGCAAGTGTACAAAACCATTGTGAGCGATCTACTGGAGCAGTCCACTTCCAAAGGCATTACAAGTTTATATAGTTGAAGTTCTCCTAGTTATAAAAAAGTAAATTTCAGAAGCCGAAGGTCTTATGGGCCATAACCGCGCGGACGAGGAGAACTGTGGCATATTGCCAGATGCCTTGACGCCTCTGTGTTCCCCACATCGTGCCACAACACCTAGCAAGGTGTTTAACTATGATAGCACGCTTAAAGAGGTTGAGGATCTGCAAGAAAAATTGTAAGTTCAAAGTTTAATTAAATCTACATACATACATATATATATATATCTATATAAAAACCATATTAAATTTTTTGTTGTTTATACGTATTTATGTAGACGAGCTTCATTACGCGAAAACGCTTTTCTCAAAAGCGAACACAGCAGGCAACAAAGCGAGATTGCGGCTTTAAAGCGAGAAGCGCATTTGCAGCAGAAAAGGCATGACTGGGAAGTGGAGTCATTGCGTAAGAGCTTGTCGGAGGTGAGGATGGAGTTGGCAAGTGTAGAAGAAAAGTTGGCAAAAATTTTCTCTGCTGGTCAGATCAGCAAGATGAAAAAAGGCACGAAGAGGCCAACTTGGACGGAAAGGCATACCGTACATTTATCTCCCAATTGTTCACATTTTAGACAAATGACTTGTTTGATGTGCTCAACGTGAGGGTGCCTCACGCTGACTCAAGGAAACGGTGTCACGCTTATGGCTTAGCGAAGGAAGAGCAGGACAACATTTTGGATCAAATGACTGCTTTGGTTAAAACTATGAGGGTAATTGGAAGGCAGTCCCTTCTTCCACTTTAGAAAGGTAAACTTAGAAACTTATATGAAAACTATTAAAAATATTCAATTCTATTTTGTTTCAAACCCCTTAAATATATATGTATGTATATATACATAAGTACTTGTTTTTTACCTTTCAGGAATCATACAAAGCAATAATGCATTGAAGATGATGTTTGATGAGATCAAATCTCGCTTCGATGTTAAGTATGTATTAACATATCGCCTCAACCAAGATGTCTTGGAAAACTTCTTTGGTGTGATTCGTTCAAAAGGTGGGTTGCATGATCACCCGGACCAGCAGGAGTTTAAGTACCGCCTCAGACTTTATCTGCTTGGCCACAACAAAGGCGTTTTGTCAGACTCTGCGAATGTAGAGGAGGATGATACGCCGGACTTGGAAATGACGCAACCCCCACTCACAGGTTCTTCAAAAATTATATTCTCCAATTAAAATATATTATATGACATATTATATTCTATTATATTATCATTATATATTATACGACATATTTTATTATCAGGTATATTCCTGCAAAATTTGCAAGAAGGCCCGGAACTATGGCCGGTTGAAGAAGCTGAGTTCAGCGACTTGGAGCATGATGGCCTCGAGCATTTAGCCGGGTATATTTGTCACAGACTCCAGGATGACATCCCCAGCACATCGCTCAGGAGCAATGACGACCCGTCGTTTTCATGGGCAAGTCACTTGAGCGAGGGTGGCTTGAAAGTACCCAGCTCTGCAATGATGGACCAAATGCGTCACTTAGAGTCAGTGTTTCAAGCAATGAATGAAGATGGCTTGCTTATTACAAACGACTTTGTAAAAAAACACATTGAGCAAGCCTCGAATATTCATTGCGATATTAAGGTAAAAAAATTATTTTTCAGGGCAAGAATGTTCTTTAAAATAAGAAAACTAAAGAAAGAACTCATAGAAAATGCCCACAGTAAAAAAAGGAAATATAAAAAAATATTGACTTAAGTGCATTTGGTACCATCAACAAATAAGCAAGGTATGCAGCAGGCCTGGTAAGTGAATAAATTTTATATTTTTATATAAATAAAATGACATAGTGAGCTATAAATTTACATATTGTAAAAACATTACCAAAATTCTTTTCTTGCTAGCTTTAGGGTCAACATCAACATGTGGAGTACGTGCACTCATGTGATCAGAAGTGAAATATACCTAAGATGAATGCGTAGAATGCCTCCCGTAAGGAAATGGTTCATTAATTGCATAGCAATATAAATTCATTTAATTACAGGTAAATGCTCTTGATACACCAAAAGGCCCTTTTCAGGGCCGCCACGAACTGCTAAAGTGATCAAATTTTTTGCAAACATTAGCTTCCCTGTGTTTGTATACATAAAGGGCCCTTTTCAGGCCCGCAAAGAATTTACAAAGGGATCAAATGCTTTATATAAGCTTATCTGGGTCTACATACACAATACCATATATACATAAAAGGCCCTTTTCAGGGCCGCAAAAAATTAACAAAGAGATCAATTCTTGACTGTCGTGATAACGAATAAGAAATGTACATATGAGTAGTCCACTTGCAAACAGCGTTATGTGATGTTATAATAGAAAGCCATAAATTTGAAAAAACGACTACGACAACAAGTAGCATTTAAATTTAGTCTTTTTTATTACCTAAAAATTTGGATAAAAAAGAGCCTTATAAAATTGTAACGTAACATAACATGTCATAAGATAACATTAACAGTCTATACGACCTAAAGCAGTTCTCTAAGTTCATCAGAAGATAGATACTTTTGAAAGTTTATAAATAAGTATGATAGCGACTTTTGGAAGAAGACTTAACATTTGATGCTATTTTTTCAGAATATAAAAAGATTTTGCACTCTGTTGTTACTGGACATGAAACTACTTTAAATACTGGTACGTAATCCATCGAAAACTAAAAATCGAACAAATTTTACAT
This sequence comes from Rhagoletis zephyria, assembly GCF_001687245.7. Lineage (NCBI taxonomy): Eukaryota > Metazoa > Arthropoda > Insecta > Diptera > Tephritidae > Rhagoletis > Rhagoletis zephyria. The sequence goes on along the minus strand of NW_016158892.1, from coordinate 20,147 downwards.
AGCGCCCTTTGCAAGTCGTCGTTTAAAACGCGTTTGTGAGGTTGCATAAATCACCACCAAAAATTTTTTAATTGTGTGAAATTTCATAATAAAACTTTTATGTTAGCTTGCGAATTCCTTATATATAGCTTTAGCCGTTTAAAGTTTCTGAAATACAACAGTACGACAGTATACAACTGTTTGAAGTCGGTGCCCATGCTGGCTAATTTAGATTGTAACGCATACACCATGATGTAAGTCAATTCTTGAATCTCTTGCGGTCGATCATCAAAAAGACTCTTCTCTTTGGCCACTGCAAAAGAAAAGGTAAAGTAATATTTATAATTAAGAACACCTTTTCATTTTATACTCACGCATTATCAATTTTTCCAACTTGGCATATGCACTTGCTATGTTTTTGCCAATATATTTTGTGACCATCATAAATTCCTGCACCATAGACTGTAAGAAATGCGTAAACATAATAATGTAAACATCTTCAAAGGCACTTCTACTTCTAACTTACTTGTAAGTCTCTAATCTGTTCCTCGTACATAAATTGCGTCTACGTCAAGGTTTCTATACGATTGCCGCCTTGGTTTACATTGGCCTTATCCGACAACTGGCGTATGATAAGCTGCGCCATTTCCAACTCATTCATTTCATCCAGATGAGCCGCTTGATGTGTGTGAAGGTTTGTTGACAAAGTGAATTTTTAAGTAGTTGAACAAATGCCAGTGGGCAGCCAGCGTTCCAGTTGCTGGCAATAATTTGCAGGCTTGGTCCAGCGTTTGTATAGCGGAGTAGGAGGTTTTCCTTTATTTTAAAAGCTTGGTTACTGATTTCACTAATTGACGACGATGCAACGATCACCGTGGAATCGTTCTGCAAATTGTTACCAGCAACTGACCCGCTGGCTGCCCGCTGGTATTTGTTCAATTACTGACAAAATGCAAATCATTATAATGATTGCAGTGATTTAACACTTTCAGCGATTTGCATTGCATTTAATAAGTATACATTCTTTACTTTTAAACAACCAATTTACCATTTAAAACTAAATAATTCCGTAAATCCGCGATTTATTATGCACTTTGTAAACAGACATTTCAATTTCGCCCCAGCTGTTCGATTCTTCTTCTTTTTCTTATTGAATTCGTCTTTGCTCTCTCATTCTGGTATTTATTGACGTCACGGCCAGTTGCTCTCAGCTCGATTGGCGCAATCTTGTATTCTATCATTCTTGAGCCATAGCAGCGGCATACGACGAAGCAGCATCAGGAGCGCACGCGGGCGGCGCAGGCAAAGAGCATGAGTTGGCAAATGCAGCCGGCAACGTGTCAACAGGCGTGGTAGGCGAAGGAAAAGAAGAAGCAACAGCAGACAAACCGGTATTACTAGCAGGTGTAATTGAAAAACCGGCATTAATACCCGGCGCATCAGAAACACAATGCATTTCTGTGATCTTATCAACTACTAGATTGTTAGCAGTACCAACAGCATCATTAGGCGGCACAGATGAAGCGTGCATGTGAGTGTGCGTTCGCATTAGAACTGGCTGATTCACAGCAGACGATGTCTCCGAAGAAGAAGGCAAAAAAGCAGAAATACCAGTATTACCACCAGGAGTAGTTATTAAACCGGTATTATTATCAGGCGCATTCCCAGCTGTTAGGCTATTAGCAGCAACAGATTTAGATGAGGGCATTTGAGTGTGCTTTTGCATTTTAGATGGTTGAGCAACAACACCTTCACTAGCTTTATGTTTTGAACGAGTAATACGTTTGTTTTCAATTATACCAGGAGCCGGCAAGTTAGTATTATCATTTACTGACTCAATTAATGCTATAAAAGTGCTTTTTAATCTGTCCAAGTCCGAAATCGCGTTTAGAATTTTATCTTTAAGCCTACAATTGGCCGCACAATTAGTACACAAACTCATTATTGCGAGCGATATATCATATTAACCATAAAGCACAGAGCGAAAGAAAACACGTCCGGACCGTCTGAAAGCTAAAGTTACATTTTTTTGGCTGGTATCTCTATATTTTGTCAATATTGGTCGCACAGTGTATCATTTCCATATTCTAGAAAATATTAATTATATTATTTTATGTCGCCAAATTTCAAAACAACGTCAAGAATGTTTTTAGAAATGCCTGATAAAGACGAAACAATAACAACTAAAAGATTTAAATCAAAGTGTATGGCGAGACGGGGTTTGATTTGGAAAATTACTGAGCGCAATAATATTTAAACTTGTATATTTGAAACTGAATCTCAATGTTTAATTTGTCGGTGTTATGTGATTTATGCAACAATTGCTAAAATATCATTTTGGTCTTATTTTTTTTAGGTATGATGTTTTTAATGAATATACACTTTTGGGAATTTAGTAAACTAGGACTGAGTATTTCATGTTAAAGTAAAACGATGTTGACTTAGACTTATTTTGAGCAAATTATTATTTTTATTAGACCCGAAAACTCGTTATCCGCCACTATTCGATAAAGTTTGTATCTCAGTTTATTTGCCACTCCTCCTAGACTTTAAACAACACAATTTTAGCTGCTGGAAAGTGCAGGTTTTGATGAAATTTTCTTTTTTCTGGCCTACTGGGAATTTCATTTTCTTCGAGTAATTCATTTGCATTTTATCTCGGCCGAGACAAATTCTTGTATTTTTGCTTTGAATAGAGAAAGCCTGATTCATTACATTTCCAATGGTATCCCATTTTTGTAAATAGAGCAAGAAATATTGAACTTATAACGGAATTTTGTTGACCCAACTTGACTTTTTTACCAATATTTTCTACGCCCATAATTAAAAAAATATATATTTATTTTTAAGTCCATTTCTGTCAGTTTATAATTCCTTGTTATAGGGAAATTCTAAATATAATTTTTGGGCATTTTAGCCTTTGTAGTTAGTTAAATATTTCAGTTTTTGCATTTTTAAAAATTGCAGTTATATAATAGGGTGGCGTGACAGTAACTATAAATTACCAATTTTTTTGTAAAAAGCTTCGCCTATCTTATTAACGTACCTTGTGCAAAATTTCATTAATCTATCTTCAATAGTTTTCGAATTACAGAATTAAAAGCAGCTAGATGGGTCAAATCTTACACTGTGGGTCGTACCCAACAGTTTAATACCAAATCCAAATAGGTTTGATGACTGTATGCTCATAGCACTTTATAATCAAATTTCATTTTCGAGTTTTTGTTTAGCAGCTATTTTAAGCTAGCTGACCTTAGTTTCACTTGTAGTACCTTAGTTATTATATAGTTGCGCCATGTAAGCCGTATGTCTAAATGTATGCTGAGATGTGTCACCTCATCCGTTTGTGGAATATAGACCATATTTAATTTGATTGCCAGACGTGTTTGGGGCCTCAGTGCAAATGTTAAATGTTTGCACATTCATCAACTAGAAGTAGGTAAATGTTCCTCCAATATTTTCGAAGCCCAATTAGAAAATTTGGGGCGACTTGCTAAGGCAGCATCATCTGTGAAAGTGGATGTTAGAATTTTATCGCTCGTAGGAATATCTGACATATAGATAGCATACAACGTAGTCCCAAGCACACTACCTTGAGGAGCACCGACCTTATGGGCGAGTCTTCACGTACGACACATCACAACAAATTTCTGGCGAAAGGCAAGGAGTATCGTTTAGTAGGCTATTCGTTGGTATCGAAAGCATACAGACTCTACGACAAGGAAAAACGGCAAATTGTAGAAAACGCGATGTTTTGTTTGACGAATCTTGCGATGTAGCTGAGATACCAGACCAGATCACATTTGAAGCAACAACAGAAAGTTCACAGAAATATGCGAGAGACCATGATATCGTAGTACTTAATCCGGATTCCGGATATTGATGACGATGAACAGCAGGAAGATAGTTGCAGCGACATCGAGAGCGAAGAAGCAGAGCTCCAACAAAAGCAAGTTGGAAATATTGGACCTGGCAGGCCGAAACTAGAGCGAACAGGTAAGCCAAGACGTCCAAAGAAGTTTTTCAATATCATAAGTGCAGTTCATACCAATGATATACCAATACCTCACTCTTTTAAAGAGGCAAGTAATAGTGAGTACGCTTCATATTGGCGAACAGTCATGAACAATGAATATGGGTCCCTGGTAAAAAATTGTACGTGGACACTTGAAGACTTACCTAAGTGTCAACAAGTTATCGACTGTAAATGGGTACACACCATAAAAACGACAAATTTGGTGCTATAGAACGCTATAAGGCACATCTGGTAGCCAAAGGGCGTTCGCAAAATTTTGGTTTAAATTATAGCGAAACATATTCACCAGTGTGTCGTTATGAATCGACACGTTTGATTTTAGCTTTCTCTGTTCAGTTGAAGCTTTATTTGCACCACGAACGTTTGTACGGCTTACCTTAACAGCGAATTAAATGACGTAGGCTACATGAAGCAGACTGAAGAGGGAAGGGCGTAGAATTAAAAATTTAGCACGTTATTATATGAAACTGGGTTCACTCAATGCAAGAACGAGCCGTGCTTATATAAGCAAGACATACAATGTAGTCTTTGTTTGATACTGATTTATGTAGATGATTTTCTTATAGCGTGCCAGAAGAAGGCAGTCTTGATACGAATTAAATCAATGATTGCAACGAAAATCGAATGTGTTGACAACAGGGGGCGGAGAATATTTAATATATTATTTGTATTCACAAATAATTCTTTACAGCAAACATTTGGCTCGAATTGAACGCTTTTTAAAATTCTCGATTATAAAAAAATTATTTTTATCATTCGAGCTATAGAGCACAAGCGCAACCACTTTGAGGAAATAAAAATACGAACAAATTAAAAATGTCTGTCATTAACTCCGAGATATTCAACACAAAAAAACAAAAATTCGTTCGCAAATGATTCAAATTCATTCTTTCTTCTATTCATTCGCAATATGCGAATAAACGTCAAAAGGAACATTTGTTGATCTATTCTCAGCTATTTTCAAAATAGTATTTTGCTTTCATACGGAGAAGTGTATTTTCGTAGAAAGTTTTGAAAGTTGTATATAATTTAAAATTACCGAAATTTGGCTATATCTCGAAACTGTTCTACTATCTTAATATCTGACTTCATACTTGGGTTCAGCGGCAATTTTTATACCCGAGCGCACTTGTGCACAAGGGTATTATAACTTTGTTCACATAACGGTTGTTTGTAACAGGCAAAACAAATCGAGATAGATATAGACAAATGTATACATAAATGATCAGGATGAAAAGAGAAATCGATTAAGCGGTGACTGTCTGTCCGTCCGTCCGTCCGTCCGTCTGTCCGTCTGTGCACACGATAACTCGAGTAAAAATTAAGATATCTTAACGAAAATTGGTACGTGTACTTCTTTCGGGCGTAGGACGGATGGTATTGAAAATGGGCAAAATCGGACAATAACCACGCCTACCTCCCATATAACGGTAATTTTCAGAAATACGAAAACTGCGATATTTTAGTAACTACTGAAGATTATTCACTCAAAATTGATATTTGCAATAACTTTTAGACGAAAAATAAGAATATTATAAATCTTTGAAAAATGGGCGTAGCCACGCCCAATTATGGTTACATGTGTATATCTTGGCAACCGCTGCACCGATTTCTTCCAAACTTGGCACAGTTATTGGCCTTGATACAGGATACCAAACGGCTGAAAATTTTAAAAATCGGACAATAACCACGCCTACATCCCATACAACGGTAATTTGGTGAAATACGAAATCTTCGATAAATCAGTAAATATTAATTTAATTTATTCAAAATTGATGCTTGCAACAATTCTTTACCAGGAAATACGCTTATCATAACATTTTGGAAAATGGGCGTGGCACCGCCCACTTATGATCACATATATGTATCTCGGTAACCGTTCCACCAATTTGTACCAAACTCGGTATGGTTATTGTGCTTGCCACATAAAAGCAAAACGTTCAAAATTATTGAAATCGGACTAAAATTACGGCTTTTCATATAACGGTAAATTTTAAAAATGCTCGAAACGTCAATATTTCGAAATTTAAGGACGCTAATTTATTCAAAATTGATACACCCCGGCTTACCATGTAGCGGTAGCTTTCGGAAAGGTGAAAAGCCATATATGTAATACTTGCGCCGGGTATTTAATGTTCGGCCCCGCCCGAACTTAGACTTTCTTACTTGTTAAATATGAAATGATGGTCAAATTCCAGAGCTCAGAACTTTTTTGGAAATTTGTTATCTAGTGCACATAATTATGGGTGAGTTCTAGTTGCAATCTTGTTTTGTATTGCTGCGAAATGTATACACAATATTATACAAATACAAAGGAGCATGCAACTTGGAACTCGCCCTATACATATGTTAATATGTAGAGATTTGAAATAATTTTCATTTATAATACTGTAATACTGTGCTTTGAAAACAAGGGGATTAATCACCCCTATTCTGCAACTTTTTCGTATTCGGATTTTGCTACGAATCGTAGAAATGGTATGCTGCAATCCGAATCGTATTTTCGAATTTCCGAATTTCGTAACAATGGCATGCCTAAAAACGAACGAGTAAGCTTATTTGCGTAATTTTGTACGAAAACAATTCTGTGTCGGAGGCGAAATAAAAGATGTAAATCGATGTGTGTTTGCAAGAAATATTGGTGGTGTTCATTTAAACAGATAAATTTGCCTTTCGCTTATACGTATATTTTTATCCACTGCTTTATATAAGCGAGCAAAAACGAATAGTTGTTGCCCCTTCCTTATCGAGGAACTTGGGTCCGGTTTAGTTAATATACAGCGATTTTCGGGTGTTGTGTCCAAACGCATATCGCGAATCCAAAGTCTTTAACGTACACGTGTAATCAAAGGATTCACATTTTTATTAATAAACTCGGTTTGCACTATGCACTTTTTTGCAAATTTCGACGTGGGTTCTGCGCAAAAATACTGTGGACGGCGTAGCCGGAGTGATATGCACAAGAAATGTTGTGACATGCGGAAGCCCCTCTTCCCCGCAGCACAGAAAGGAGAATTCTACTTAGTAAGGGTTATAATCCGTAAGCGCGGCCGAAGGCAGAAGCAAGCGCAACAGGTGGTAGACCTTACAGGNTTGAAATAATTTTCATTTATAATACTGTAATACTGTGCTTTGAAAACAAGGGGATTAATCACCCCTATTCTGCAACTTTTTCGTATTCGGATTTTGCTACGAATCGTAGAAATGGTATGCTGCAATCCGAATCGTATTTTCGAATTTCCGAATTTCGTAACAATGGCATGCCTAAAAACGAACGAGTAAGCTTATTTGCGTAATTTTGTACGAAAACAATTCTGTGTCGGAGGCGAAATAAAAGATGTAAATCGATGTGTGTTTGCAAGAAATATTGGTGGTGTTCATTTAAACAGATAAATTTGCCTTTCGCTTATACGTATATTTTTATCCACTGCTTTATATAAGCGAGCAAAAACGAATAGTTGTTGCCCCTTCCTTATCGAGGAACTTGGGTCCGGTTTAGTTAATATACAGCGATTTTCGGGTGTTGTGTCCAAACGCATATCGCGAATCCAAAGTCTTTAACGTACACGTGTAATCAAAGGATTCACATTTTTATTAATAAACTCGGTTTGCACTATGCACTTTTTTGCAAATTTCGACGTGGGTTCTGCGCAAAAATACTGTGGACGGCGTAGCCGGAGTGATATGCACAAGAAATGTTGTGACATGCGGAAGCCCCTCTTCCCCGCAGCACAGAAAGGAGAATTCTACTTAGTAAGGGTTATAATCCGTAAGCGCGGCCGAAGGCAGAAGCAAGCGCAACAGGTGGTAGACCTTACAGGGTGCATGTTTTCAATGGCTTGGAAGAAGCTGTTATTGCATTAACTGGGTTGAGAACCAGTTCTTCAGGCATAGGAGTAGTTCTGGCTTGTGGTTCCACAATTTAACCAGAAGCTGACATATCCTACGTTTATACGCACGCATTATTTGCAAATAACAATTTGCAAAATGGTATACTTTGCCGTATAAACGCTGAGTTAATTTTTTTATTTGAAAATAACAAAGTCACGCAAATAAGTATTGATTAGTGATACTTTTTGCAAATAAGCGCAAGACGCCGCCATTCATAGGTTTATTTTCTTTTTCGATGGTCATCTTATTGCCTTATTATAATCAATACGTTGCCATTTTTAACTTTATTTTCTTTTTCGGTGGTCATATTATTGCCTTTTTATAATCAGGCAATATTAAAAAAGAATTTTTCACCATCGAATAAACAGTGAGTTAGGTATTTGCAAATTATTTTTATTTGCAAATAGCTTACGTATAAACGTAGTAATAGACTCGCCCATGGTTACTATGCCCGACAGCTTCGCATATCTTTGTGAAATCATTCCTATAGCGCGCTCTTATTCCGCTGCTATAATTGCAAATGCAATAGAACCCACCGTTTCCTCCAAAATAAGTAAAATCAAACAATTTTACTATAAATAAGCACTTCATGAGTGTTTTTTTAATTCCTTTCCACTTTATTTTCCTTTATTCAGCTATCTTCGAAAAACAACTGAAAAATTCCGGTTCTTGAATAAGGAGAAAATAAATAAATTTTCCTCAACTTATATACTTATATTTACATACATACATCGCTAAATAGTGATAAATTCGGGCAAATGTTTGCTGCAGAGAGCGAATGAGTCAGTTCATATTCATTCGTATATAACGAATGAAAACAATATAATTACCCTTGAAGTTAATGAGAACGCAAAAAAAAATTAAAAAATACATTCTTCCGAATGAAAACAAAAAAGGAAAACAATCGTCGCCAGGCAACGAAAACAAATGGTTGTTATAAAATTCGTTCACAGATCGCAAATACAAATGAAATGAATTAATTTTAATCATTTGAAAACGAATTTTTCTGAACCCTGGTTGACAAGGGTCCGATGCAGTGTTGCTACGAAAATTTTTTTTTCCTACCAAAAACCTACCAAAAATTTTTTAAGTTTTTAAATTGTTTATCCAATGCCAAATTTATTAGAAACTAGCAAATGCCTGGCTTGCTTCGCGACGCCTGATAAGAACTTTTTCGTTGACCAATAAATACAAAAATAGTGTTGAAATGCAAAACCGATTTGTACTATTAGCTTAGGGTGAAAGGACTGAAGAGCAGAAACTTTCTTACTCATAGGCCAAGAATAATAGTGCTGAGATAACATATCGCACACCTAGATCTAAAGTCCGTTATTGGATGTAAGTCCTGTGAATTGATTTATGCGAAAAAATTACCCAAAATTTTTTTGAGTTGATCACACTCTTCTATCTGGTTTGCGATATGGTATATGTACTAATCTCCTTCGATGCTATGAGCTTTGTTTTCCACCTTTCATAGATCTGTCTTCATACCAAATTTCAAATTCATTTGACGTATGATTCTGAAGTTATGGCTGAATAAAAGTTTCACTCCTATAGAATGTGCCACTCCCCTTTTACAAAAGTATATCTACTCTACTATAAGCATCTACCATAGATATTAGGCCGGGTCGATTTGTGGGGAGGCAAAAAAATCGCCCATTGCTCTGTGAAAATCATATTCTAGGGATCAAAATAAGAAACTTTGCCGAAGGAACCATACCTCTAAAAAGAATTCTGATGTCCTCCAATTTGAGTAGAACTTTTGGGTAGGGGCAAATTTTGAAAAATCCCACTTTGACCCATTTAGAGTGCTCTTATCGAGTCCAAATGTATGACCGACCCCCACTAACTTTGGAGGCCCGACCCACCGATGCCAGTGGCACACCCCCTGGAACCCCGCTGGGGGTTCACCATACAAACATTTCAAAAAATCGCCGGTTTTGCACTTTACATGAAAAAATCAGCGAAATGCCTATGTTTTTTCTTTTTGGAGTTTATTTTTCTCTTTCGAAATTCATTTAGTCAGAACATATGTGAATGAAAAAAATGAATTTAACTTAGTAACTAGTTGTAGTAGAAAAGAAATTAAAAAAAATTATTAGGAATTAGCGTTTTTACAACCCTTTTAAAACCAGGGCTTCACTGTGATGCATTTGCATGTCGTAAACATAGTTGTGTGGGTTTTTTATTCAACCGTTTTAAAAAATGAAGGTATCACTGTGACACAATTGCAAATCGGAAAATTGCTTGTGTGCGTTTTTTAAGACACAGCTGCATGTCGTAAACTTACTTGTGTAGTTTTTTTATAGCACCTACTTAAGAAATGAAGGTTGTTTTTACAACCCTTTTTGTGGGTATTTTAAGGCACCTTCTTAAGAAATGCGCGTTTTTTGCAACCATTTTAACAATTAAGGTATCACTGGAATGCACCGCAACCCTTTTAAACAATGAAGGTATCACTGTGACACAATTGCAGATCGTAAAATTGCTTGTGTTGTTTTTTTTAAGCCACCACAAGACACAGCAGGTAGAATTGAAATTACCATTTCATTCTTATTACCTCGTCTCGTAGACCATATATAACGCAACAGTTTTTGTGAATGCATTAAGTCGTTGTGAAGAACTCAAAGTGTGAAGTGCTAATTTCAGATAAAAAAATATTTCAAAAAAAATAATAAGTGAAGTGACCATTCCAAATCAAAAAGTTTACAATGAATCCACCATCCTCTACACCGCAAGATGAAGCAACTACATCAACAACTATCGAAAACCCAATGAGTCATATACCCAAGCATGATGTTACTGTTTTTGGTGTGTCTACTGATTTAACTGATCTTAATTTACCAACCCATCTGGATATCTTGAGATATTATTTTTACTTAAGCGAACGTGCTAAAACAGAACAAAAAAAGTTTTCCCATAAATCATTCACTATTCAAGTACAAGATAAGTTGATTGGAATTTGGGAAAAACTTGGTATGGAAATAATGCTGAAAAAAAGTGTATTTAATAAATTTGATAAATTGCTTGACAAGTATCAAGAGCAAATCAAGAGAAGAAACAACACCCAACAATTTACAGAGTATGTAAAATCTCTGGAAACAATTTTTTACATTGGAACATGTAAATGCGATTTGAAGGCAGCTCCATGTGCATGCGGCTGGGTTCCCGAACGCCCCAAAGAGTTCATGCACGATCAACATAATCAGAGAAGACTAACAATGGATGCATTTGTGATGGAAACTGAAGAGCAAGGAGCAACGTCTATGTCATCAATGCCAACATACCAAGATCCCGATGATTCAACATACGCACCGCCACCGGTTCAAGAAGATATGGATAGAAGCACAAGTTCACAATACACAGAGAGATACGATTGCTTTAACTTTGCCTTGGTATGTGACAGATTTGGTGTGCCTGACAGAGTAGCATCAGCATTGGGAACCGCTCTTTTGCAAGATTTTAAAATTAAAGATAAGCATGGGAAACCTCTCATCATGGATAAATCGAAAGTTCGCAGAGAAAAAGAGAAATGCAGACAAGAAGTGCTTCGCAAACGGTTAGATGATACCAATTTGTTAGCGTTTTCATTCGATGGCAGAAAAGATGATACTTTAACGATAGATAAAATTGATGAGAAGTATCATACTAGGATGGTAAAAGAACCTCATCTTGTTATTTTGAGAGAACCCAATTCTGAATTGATTGGTTACGTAAGACTGGAACATGAAACCGCTGAATACAAAACAACCAAATTAAATGGTTTTTTCAACGATAAAAATATATCACTGGATGCATTAAGTGGAATATGCACTGACGGTGAGCCAACAAACACTGGCCCACACGGTGGAATTATACGACGATTCGAATTGCTGTTAAAAAGACCATTGCATTGGTTCGTTTGCCTTCTACACTTCAACGAACTTCCGTTTCGGCATTTGTTTGAAGCTTTGGATAAATCAACCAGCACTGGACCAAGATCGGCAACCGGAAAACTGAGCCGTCAAATCGAAACTTGTGAAACTCTTCCGGTAAGTTATTGCTATCACTCATTTATTATAATTGTCAACCATTTTTAATTATTTTATTATTATATATTTTCAGGTGGTGGACGGCTTCCAGAAAATTGAGTTGCAAAATATGCCCCCTGCTCCAGAAAAAATTGAATTTTCCACCGATTCGAAGTACTTATACGACATGGCCCATGCAATTTCTAGCGGCGTGGTTCCGGTGGATCTGGCTAACATCAAACCAGGGAAAATTGTACATTCTCGGTGGCTCACCAAGGCCGCTAGATTATTGCGATTATATGTGACAACGGAAAATCCAGATGCAAATTTAAGAATTCTGGTTGAATTTATAATTAAATGTTATGTGCCAATGTACTTCAATATCAAGTATTACAGCTCTGTCGTGTACGGCAGTGCATTATTTTTCAAGTTCATTGGTTGGTCACGATTTCTAGAACCTCGTTTACGCAAAATTGTCAATCAAGTAATTAAAGATAATTCATATTATGCGCATTCGGAAAATATCTTGTTATCAATGTTGTTTGATGATAGCAAAGAAAAGCGCGACTGTGCCATCAAGAAAATTCTACGCTATCGAACCGATGTTGACGAGCCAATGGAACTTAGAGTTTATAAAAAACCAGATATAAACTTTAATTGCACAAGTTATACGGAAATGATCAATTTGAATGATATAAATATCGTATTTGAACCACCATTCACGCGAAGCATTCCGTACGATACATTGAAAGAATATTTAAATCAAGATGATCCACCGTTTAATGATCCAAAAATTCCATCACACATACAAGGAACGGAACGACATGTTCAATTGCTAGCTAGCGTTTCCAAACGGGTTATACCGGAAAATGTAGAGGCTGTTATGGCGACGACATTAGAGAGCCGTGCGAAATTGCCCAGACTTGAAAGTAAAAAAGACTTCAAACAATAATTTTTTTTAGTTTCTTTTCTATAACTCACTTAAATTAATTTTTTCATTTACATATGTTCTGACTAAATAAATTTCTTAAGAGAAAAATTAGATATTATTATAAATAAATAATAAATATTATTATAAATAAATAAATAAAAATAAAGAAAAAACATAGCCATTTAGCTGATTTTTTCATGTAAAGGCCAAAAATGGTGATTTTTTGAAATGATTGTATGGGGAACCCCCCAGGGGAGTTCCAGGGGGTGTGCCACTGGCATGGGTGGATCGGCCGTCCAAAGTTAGTGGGGGTCGGTCATACATTTGGACTCGATTGGAGCACTCTAAATGGGTCAAAGTGGGATTTTTCAAAATTTGCCCCTACCCAAAAGTTCGACCCAAATTGGGGGACATCAGAATTCGTTTTAGAGGTATGGTTCCTTCGGCAAAGTTTCATATTTTGATCCCTAGAATACGATTTTCACAGAGCAATGAGCGATTTTTAAATCGACCCGCCCTATTGCACGTACATATTATTATTATTATTATTACGTCGGGGATACTCGCGCTGTGACCTAAGAAGATCTATTGTTCTTAACCTATTTAAGAAGTTATGCACTTTGGAGGGCGCCCTGTTTTAAATTTTGTCTGAAAAAACAATCGTTCCACAAGGTGTATCGGTCTGGTATTTGTGATACGTGGGCAGTTACATAGAATATGCTCTGAGGTTTCCTCCACCAGCTCACAAAAGGCCATGGATTATGCAAGCCCTTTCGTTGCCTTCAAACCCTTCATGTCCCGGAACCCACCACAGCATTACGCTATTGTGGGCAGTGTTGCCGAAAGCTTACGCTGGAAAATCGGCACTTTACCCTAAAAATCGTCATTTCGGCCAAAAAATCTTCAAACTTCTGTTTATTGCATTTTTTTAACACAATAAAAAATACAAACGAAATTGAATACAATGAGTCGTATGCATGAAAACTAAGTAACTACGTTTTCTTAAAATTGCATACCTTTAGCTTAAATTTATTTGAACAAATTGAGTAAAAGGCCTGAAATTATAAGAAAAAGCATTTGCTTGGGTTTAATGCCTGCACCTAAATGTAATGTAATGTAAATGTACCTAAATGAGACAGATTGTACCTTAAAAAAGTTACATCATTTATTTGTAGTTTTTTTTTATAAATTTTATTTAAAACATGATATATGTACTTTAAACATGATTAGGTTTTTCAACTGAGCCTATATCTATAGACTATAGTCTAATGGGAATCGGAGAAGCATTGTTTTTGTTTAATTTTGACTACTGAAAAATATTGGCGAAAAAGACAAAAAACACACTTTGCGAAGTATACTTCTTTATCCAGCTTTTTATAAAACAACAGGAAGTCTGCTAATTTATCCGATTCCTTTTAATAGGTGCAGCAAATCTAGAGAATATAATCAATGTGCCGTAAGTAACTTTAAATATATTTCCAGAAATCAAAAAGCGAGTATGGGTCAAATAGCTGTAGTTCTCATCTAAAAATATGAAATTTGAAGACGTCCTAGACACTGGACTGTATGGATGAATAAAGGCTGGTTTTCACAATGTAATATTTTGACAACAAAATTGTTTGACTTATTTTGACACAACTTTCTTTCCTTTGTTTCCTTTCCTTTTCCTTTCCTACCTTTATCGATGATATTATGGGCCAAAAACTTACAAGTAGCCGCCTTAGCTGCGCATGTACTCGCCTGAAGGCCTATTCTGATCTAAATCAAACCAAAGACCATTTTTTAGTCCCATTTGACAATGAAGGCCTATTCTGGTCTAAATCAAACCAAGGCCAGTTTTTAGTCCCATTTCACTCATTTGACCGCAAATGCCACTGAATTTGAATTAGTGAAAATAAGCGTTAAAATTAATAGAAAAAAATTACGAAGCTAAGTAAAGTGTTAATTTTTCGTAATGCCTGTTCTAAATGCAATGTAAAATGTTTAAGATAATACATAATATGGTTTTTTTTTATGTCTTCCTTTTGACCACTTTTCTCTAGAATTGCTTATTCTTCAAAATGAAAGCGACCCTTCTCCCGTACCTGCAAGTAAATATATTAGCACGGTAAAGGAAAAAAACTAATAATGCATCTGATCAAAAGATGATTGTACCTAAAATCTAGTGACTGTACCTAATGTACCTTTAAGTCATGAAACGTCGGACAATTGTACCTACTTTTTCATCCCTGATGCATACGATCCAATAAATATGACCACACATTACAAAAGCAAATGGAACCCACATTGCATATGGGTTAATAAAAGTGGATTTGCAATTGTTAACGACAATTTAAAATTAAAATTTAAAACACAACTGCTTTTAAATAGTTGAACTCTACTGGTTTGAAGTTTTTGATCCAGTTTTAAAGTAGGGGTCTTCACACCGAGCTTGGTACCGGTGTTCGGTAATTTTTCTTTTGTTTGAGCAAAATTATTTTATTATCGGTGTCGGTTACAAAATTATCGTAAAGGAAGCGTGATAATTTTTCTGGTTGTTATAAAACTGCAATCAGCTGTTCGATATTTATTCAATTTTAAATCCGCCCGATGCCGAAAGGCATAACGCATATGAGTAAGTAAAATTCCTTAACTTTTCTGTTAAAATTAATTTTTTTAGGAAAAACGCTACGAATCCGCCGTTGATAAACATATAAAGCTGTTCAGGATCTTGTGCATATGCACTTGCATTTGCATAATCGTTGCATTTGTAAATTCACAACAATAAAATGCACTCGGTTGCAATGGTAGCAAGCATAAAACCTGCAAATGCAATTCCAACTGCAAAACCAAGACAATTTCCGTAACATCCTGAATAGCCCTATAGTTTACCAGACTAACAAAAGAAAACTGAAAAGGACGTTCGCAGTTGATAAAATTACCGAGTGTCAACTACCAATTTACCAAAACTACCAAAATGTATGTGAACCCGCTTACTGTAACATTAGTATTTATTAACTGATAAATAATTTTGACTGAACAAATTCCCTCTCCTACTTTTCTGCCTCTTTCAAATCAGTATCAGCAGTACAAATTAACGATTTGGTTACAATTCTAGAACAAATTTAATATAACTGAAAGCACGATTGTAGAACAAAACTAGATAAATGCATGGTTGTATTTTTGATTACGTTTTCCCGTAACATATTTTTTACATAAATATATATGTAATTTGGTGGAAAAACTAAAATAAAAAATCGCGATTACGAGGGAAAAATCGTGACAGCGCCATTAAGTTAAAAAACGTCAAAATGACGACGAAATCGTTAATTCGGCAACGCTGATTGTGAGCTTCCAAGTGGCTCAAAAGAGCTGTCCATAAGCCTGATGCTGTTTATTTTGGGCCCATTTGTCCATCTACACAGACCTTGATTTCGAAGACTTCAGCCTGGAATATAGTTGGGTAGGTGCAAATTGGCAGACTTTTTCTGAATCTTGGTCCAAATACGTCTGCCCCAGTACTCTTTCGTCCATCTCTGTGATGGTCCCGGAGACCAGTCGGCTCAGCTTTCCCAAGGTCGCATCCGCCTTTACTTGCTTAGCTTTTGGCCACCAGGCCAGTGCCACATATGTGACAACGGGTCTTACGCAGCGTTGCCGCTTTGGTAATTTTTTACCAAAACTGGTATTTTTTTTATTTTTGGAACGAGTTTGGTTATTTGGTAATTTTTTTTTCAATTGGGTTATTTTTTTCAACGCAAGTCTTTTCTTTTAAGTTTTTAATACTAACTTACTACATATAAAAATTTATAACTTTGAACCTTCGTACAATTGCACAAAATAAAAAAATTCGCTAATGTACTTACATATGTATGTGTCTACTCCTCAAGAGAGCCAAAAATTGAAAGGGCTCTTTAATGTAACAATTTGCCTTGACAACTCAGAACTTTTAGTATGAGTTCGCAAAATAGCAATTTAAGGAAACCATCCATTTTGCCCAACATGCCGGCTCGACCACAGCCCCTACAGTCCCACAATTCAGGGTTTTGAAACATTTTTATCCGCCAGAACCAACGGTGAAAGAAAAAAATTTCACAGGACTAATTAAAATTTTCCGATTAAATACGAATGTGACCGATGTATAAAATTGTTTATATCGTTTAACGATACATTTGCTCGTTTCAAGTTTTGCTTTTAAGTTATGTAAAATACTTTATGTAAAAGGCTGTATGTTACAGCCCATTTCCACCAAACGCTTAACTACAGTTAAGAGTTTAGATAATTTTAACAAGAGGTGATCTGCAAGGTTTATTTATTCGTTTTTAATATTTTCCTTTCATTTTCTTGTACTTTACATATATGAGCAATTACCTCCTTCGAGTTGTAATCTGCTTTTTTACAATAGGCAGTGGAAATGAACTATTAAACACCTTATAAATGTTTGTAAATCTCTGAGCGAGTTTTTTGTTTTATGTTTTAAAAATATTTGTGAATTGTTATAGTCGGAACACATTGAAAAGGACAATTACAGCTGTAAATTGTTCATTTTCGTTATCTAAACGCTCTGTCGATGATGATATGAAGATGAAAGAAGAGGTAAAACTCATCTTTCGGTCGAAAAATAGAAATAGATCTAAGCTGGCCACAATCTCAGACGTGATGTAGTTCAGTCGTCGCCCAAATAATTATCTACATATGTCGAAAAATTCTTTAAAATTTTTTTAGAATATTATACTCATAAAAATTTGGTAATTTTTTTCTGAGTTTGGTAATGTTTTTTAGAGGTTTGGTAAAAAATTAAAAATCTTTGTGGCAACACTGGTCTTACTACCGTATTGAAAGACCAATAGGTTAGCTTTGGTGATATTTCCCAAGTCTTACCATAAAGTAGAGACAGTCAGGTGGACAACGGTGGACTTCAGTGAGTTTATTGACAAGCCCTTTTCAGCACACCAGTATGTAGTTTCTAGTTGAATTCAATTGAAACTAAGTTGTATGTACATAAAGTATATACATACCTCGGATGCACATATTGTATATTGGCAATATTGTACTTACGATTAAGGTCGCCTCTTTAGGGTCGCCGTTATACGAAGGCACCGGTGAAATATTCGTGTAAACAAGGTTGTTAAAATGTTTGGAAATACATATTTCATATTTTTCGAAAATAACTATTACTCAATGTCGCGGAACCAACCTACCACACGAAAAAAACCTCCCAGTTTTGGTAGGAATAGCCTATGTTTGGCAACACTGGACCTATGCAGACATTTTAGGGCATTAAGATTCAACGCGATGGTGAGACAGGCAATATATCGTTAAATCAGTCATTATATATAAAGGATATGCTACAATGACATAACATGCAACAATGTAGGTTTGCATCGACGCCATTAGATAGAGGTTTTCAAGTAACGTGCGATAATTCAAATTGCGTGGTATCAATCAGCAATAGGCCAGTTAAAGTTGGCACAAAGAAACAACAATCTCCATGGTGAACATGTCAAAGGCGTGCAGCACGTAATGCGATACGAAGGACGTGCATCTTAATTATTATGCATGCGAACAAGGACTTCAGGGCTACGTGGATGCAGATTAGGGAGAGGTGATACGACCAACCGACGATCATTTTCAGGATACGTATTTTTCCTGGCAGGTGCCAAGTTTAGTACATGGCACTATCTTCGGCAGCGAAAGAAGCTTTTGCATTTGAGGCGGTTAATGATCGAGATTGGATGTGGTGAAAAGAATACATCAACAATCATTTATGGTGATAATCTGGCGAAGAATCTAGTTTATCATGCTAGATCAAAACATATCGACATCAAACATTATTTTGTCCGGGAGGTTATTCAGAGTGGCGATATAGAACTAAGATACGTTTCAACCGGTAATATGATAGCGGATGTGCTAACTAAAAATCTGTCAAAACAGAAGCATTATCATTTTGTAAAATTAATGAGTTGAAGTTAGTTGACATTAAATTTAATATAAACTGATTCACATTGAGGAAAGGTGTTAAATATAGATTTCAATGTGATTTTGTAACTGTTCATATATACTCGCTCAAGAGTATAATTGGTGAAATAAGTATACATTCATTTCTACTTCAAATATCAAAATGTAAAAATTTTTTCACTTACTGAAATAAAGCGGTTTCATCAGAAATAAATGGAAATATGTTTCCTTTGTGCATGTTGGGATATCGACTGATGTAAGCTTGGATAGCTGTAAATATTCTGTGTGCATTTTTGCGATGAATAGGTGACACTTTTTCTACGTTTCACTAAAATCATGGTGAACTGAATATACGACTTGCTTGGCCAAGCCAAGCCAAGCCCTTTGTTTCTCTTGCTGCAAAACTCAGCTCCGTGAAAAAACACGCCGTGAACTTTCGGCGTGGTACTAAAATTTATTGCATGGTAGCTTTTATTAAATTTCGTTATTGCGTTCTGGTAGTTGTCCTTTAGTGAAACAAGACGACATAACTGCTTCAAAATTTTATAAGCATTCCACATATGTATGTACATGCATTGCTACAGGGTGGGCCAAATAAGACCTACCAATGTTAAACACGTATAACTTCTTTATTATTTTAAATTATTGTTATTTTCTTACTGCATGTTATGGTTAATCTCAAGAAAATCATAATGGATACTTACAGCAAGACCACCAACAACGACTACAATACGCGATTCCTTTTACACAATTAGCCACACAAATTGATTTTGTAGGTAATGTTTTGATGTCGGACGAAGCGCATCTCCAAGCAAAACTGTAGGCTGTGGGGCTCTGAAAATCCAAGGGCAACACAGAAGCACCAGTTACACCCATCCAGATGCACTGTTTGGTGCCGTGTTATGGCCGAAAAAGTTATCGGCCCATATTTCTGCAACAATGAGGATGAAACTNCGCACACTGCTAGGCAAATTATGGACCTTCTGAGTGAAATTGGTAGGTCTTATTAGGCCCACCCTGTAAAAATCTCGCCTAAAAGAGCTACTTTTTACAAGAGTAACCATTAACAGCAGGTGATCCGTGCGTTATTTCTGGACAGAATACTTACAGCTGTCCAAGCCTACAACAGCCGACATATTTGATTATTTTGTTTATAAGGAATTTATAAATTTAATTTAATTAAGATTTAAAGCTGAATTGCATGTTATGTTATGTTAATAATTTTTATGTACTACATGTTATTATTACAAGCTTTTATTTAACTTGGTCATCCCACGGAAATTTCCAATCGATATTAAACTAACTTCTCGACATGGTAGAGACGGGAGGGAGGGGTGGGCGAAATATCACAAACGGCAATAAC
>NW_016158891.1:96299-105660 GCF_001687245.7 Rhagoletis zephyria | reverse complement strand
AATAGATTATCAAATCATGATTGTAAAGAAATATTTGTCAGAACAAAAATTTGAGTGAGTGTCTTTTAAACGTTCCCTACAAATTTTCACATATCGAGCCCCAACCGCCAAAAAGGAGTAACGAAGTTTTTTTCAAAATTTCCTTTTTGACGCAGAAATGTTCCTAGAGCATTAAAATATTGCCAAAATGTCGCTATTTTTGTTAGTTAGGGCTTGATATGTATGTCTGTATGTACATTAGATTGCATCACCAAAAAAAGTTGCCGGAATTACAAAATTTATTATACTTGAAGAAAATGTTGACCAATATATTTCGAAAAAAATTGTTTTTGTTATAACCTTATATTCAACCTTATAACAATTATATTCAACAATTTTTATTGAGCTCGAGGCCGTTTTTTAATGAAAACTTATTGTGGAAAAGCAACAANACTTCTTTCAGTAAGATTCGAACCGACGATCCCACTGACTCAGCCAGTTGCCTACACACTGTGCTTAGTTCGCCTTGTTAATTCTTGTTGCTTATTTCCACTATTTCACTTGTTAAGCCAACTACAATCAAGCGCAGCTATTCCGCTGCAATTCACTTGATCATGTGCTGGTTGGTTTTTGTTAATATATCTATTATTAGAATGTATAACTTTTAGGTGTGCTATTCCGCTGCAATTCCCTTGATCATATGGTTGTTGGTTTTTGTTAATATTTCTATTATTAGAATGTTTAACTTTTAGGTGTGCTCGCCCTTAAGTTATTTGTTTTTGTAATTTTTTTTTTATTTATTATTATTAAAGTCTATGAAACGTAAATTTCTTACAGACTATTGGAGCTTAAAAAAAAAGAACATTCGTATACAAAATTATGCAGAAATATCAAAGAAAATTTCATTAAAATGTAAAAAAGTAACTAAAAGTACGAATTCAAAATATTAATAAATATATTTCTATCTAAAGAAAAGTCAACTAAAATAGAGCTTGAGATCTTATTTAATTCGTTTATTGCACGTGCAATTGGGGCATTGCGTGCATACTCGGTCTTCCATCTTCCCTCGTAAAAAGGCAATGATATACGTAAGCTGCGCTGGGGAGTGCTAAAATTTATACGTTCTAATTTAATAGGGCAGTCCAAAGACCCACTAATAACACTGAAAATAAAAGTCAAAGAGAGCACAGATCTTCTAGCTTCCAAGGTCTTCAGATTTATTAAAAGTAAACGAGAAGTGTAGGTGGGCATAGGAGCAGAAAAATTCAAAGACCGTAATGCAAATTTAAGAAAAACCTTCTGAACACGCCCAATTCTATTTATAGAATTACTATAAATATAAACGCCCCGTATTCCAAATTTGAACGTATGAACGACGTATATAACAGTTTAAGTGTATACGGGTCACAAAAATTTGTACAGTTTCGCCTTACAAAGCCCAAAACTGAATAAGATTTCGTAATTATGTGGCTGATATGGCTATTAAAGGAAAAATTTGATGAAAAAATTATGCCAAGATCTTTCATTTCCTCAGCAGTTTCTAACAAAGTATTACAAATACTATAATTTGTCGATAAGACATTGCGAATTTTTGCAAAAGTGATTTTGAAACATTTATTCAAATTCAGTGAAAGTCTCGATTTCAACCACCAGGAATGCAGATTATCCAGTTCTACTTGAAGCCTATTCATATCATTCAGATTTTTNCAATTTGCCGATAAGACATTTCGAATTTTTGCAAAAGTTATTTTAAAACATTTATTCAAATTCAGTGAAAGTCTCGATTTCAAGCACCAGGAATGCAGATTATCCAGTTATACTTGAAGCCTATTCATATCATTCAGATTTTTTACTGTTGAAAAGATTTTTAGATCATCCGCATAGAGTAAACATTTTGAGAATGAAAAACATGTTGTGATATCGTTTATAAACAAAACAAAAAGCAACAGTCCTAAGATGCTCCCTTGGGGAACCCCAGAGGTAGCAAAGAATGGTTCAGAGGATATGCCTTCAATAGAGACTACGCATCGCCTGTTACACAAATATGATTTTATCCAATTCAGAAATACTGAATGAAATTCAAGACAAGCTAATTTACTAATTAATATTGAGTGAGACACTTTATCAAAAGCTTTCGCAAAATCCGTGTATATGCAATCTACCTGATGTCCATCAGCAAAAGACGTAATACAGTATTCACTAAAAACTGCTAGGTTAGAAACNCAGAAATACTGAATGAAATTCAAGACAAGCTAATTTACTAATTAATATTGAGTGAGACACTTTATCAAAAGCTTTCGCAAAATCCGTGTATATGCAATCTACCTGATGGCCATCAGCAAAAGATGTAATACAGTATTCACTAAAAACAGCTTGGTTAGAAACTGTTGACCTATTAGGAACAAAGCCATGTTGATTTGGAGAAATTAAATTTTTTGTTGCAAAATATAACTTGTCTTTGACAATACTTTCAAAAACTTTGGATACTGTTGATAGCTTAGAAATCGGCCTATAGTTACACACATTACTTTTATTACCATTTTTAAACATAGGGTTAATATAGGTAATTTTCCAATCGTCTGCGAACACACCTGAGGCAAGCAACTTATGCAAAATAAGAGTTAAAGGTAAAACCAGAGCAGGAGTATTTTTCAGCAATATTGCAAAAAACCCATCAACGTCCATTTTAGCTGATGGTTTAAGTTTAAAAATGCCATTTAAAACATCATCAGATGACAACTTAAGAGAGCCAAAATTAATGGAGGAACTTTCTGGGTAGTCATAATCGAAACCACAACTGTCATCATAATCAGGAAAATTTTAACAACAAAATTCAGCGAAGAGATTAGCTATATCATAACGGCAACTAGCAAACTTATTCTCAAGAAATACTGCCGAAGGTATACTAGAAATAGATTTCTTAGACTTAACGAAATTCCAAAATGATGTTGGGTTTGTCTTTATGCTCGACTCCACACTAAGAATATAATTCCTATAAAGAAATTTGTCTAAACAATTAGATTCTTTCAGATATTTCTGATATTTTTCAAAAAATACTTGGCTCCCGGAAGTCTTAAATTAAAAAAAAAAATTATTCCTAAGATTCTTTACTCTTTTAAGCTTACGATTATACCATGGCAACCTGTATGGTTTTTTCTTTAGAACTGGAATATTGTCAACACAGAATTCCATTAAAGTAGTCTTAAAAATATCGTAGCATTCGGATACATTATGAGAGGCGAACAGCACCTCCCAATTAATTGCACCAAGTAAACCATTTAACTTTGAAAAGTCACAAGCCCTGTAATTAAACAAAAATTCTCCACCAGGAGTAGAAGATGGAAAATTATAAAATTCAAATTTAAAATCTAACGCAACATGATGCATATCAGGTGACGAAAGAGGCGAGTAGCATTCTTCAATAATGCAGTATATTAGAAATAGAAAATAAGATCTAAAATTCTATCCAGTTTATTAGCATACTTGTTAATTTGAATCAGATTAAGGCCTAGAAAACTATCAATTAGGTAGGATTCATGAACCCTAGTTACATTAATTGGTGTAAGACCAAAGGCTGAGAAAGCATTAGACCAGCCTACGTTCTTCTTCTTCTTCTTAATTGATGCTGTAACCGCCTAAGCGATTTTGGCCGAGTCCAAAACAGCACGCCAGTNATGCAGTATATTAGAAATAGAAAATAAGATCTAAAATTCTATCCAGTTTATTAGCATACTTGTTAATTTGAATCAGATTAAGGCCTAGAAAACTATCAATTAGGTAGGATTCATGAACCCTAGTTACATTAATTGGTGTAAGACCAAAGGCTGAGAAAGCATTAGACCAGCCTACGTTCTTCTTCTTCTTCTTAATTGATGCTGTAACCGCCTAAGCGATTTTGGCCGAGTCCAAAACAGCACGCCAGTCATTTCTCTTCTGTGCTAACTGACGCCAATTGGAAATGCCAAGTGAAGCCAAGTCCTTCTCCACATGGTCTTTCCAACGCAAAAGAGGCCTTCCTCTTCCTCTGTTACCAGCATCGCGGCCCGCGTTGAATACTTTCAGAGCAGGAGCGTTTCTGTCCATCCGAACGACATGGCCAAGCCAGCGGAGCCGCTGAATTTTAATTCGCTGCACTATGTCTATTTCGTTGTAAAGCTCATACAGCTCATCGTTAAATCGTCTGCGATATTCGCCATCACCAACGCGTAAAGGTCCGTAAATCTTTCGCAGAATCTTTCTCTCGAAAACTCCAAGAGCCGCCTCATCAGATGCTTTCATTGTCCATGCTTCCGCGCCATACACCAGCACAGGCATGATGAGTGACTTATAGAGTGTGATCTTTGTACGACGAGAGAGGACTTTACTTCTCAATTGCCTACTCAGCCCAAAGTAGCACTTGTTGGCAAGAGTGATTCTCCGTTGGATTTCAAGGCTGACATTATTATTGGTGTTAATGCTGGTTCCCAAATAAACGAAGTCGTCTACTTTTTCAAACTTGTAACTGTCAACAGTGACGTGGGTGCCAAGACGCGTATGCTCTGACTGTTTGTGTGCTGACAGGAGATACTTCGTTTTGTCCTCGTTCACCACCAGACCCATTCGCTTTGCTTCTCTATCCAATCCCGAGAAGGCAGAACAGACGTAGCCCTTGTTTTTACCGATAATATCGATGTCGTCGGCATACGCCAGCAATTGTACGCTCTTATAAAGTATTGTGCCTGAGCGGTTCAGTTCTGCGGCTCTTATTATCTTCTCCAACATAAGATTAAAGAAATCACACGAAAGGGGGTCCCCTTGTCTGAAACCTCGTTTGGTATCAAACGGCTCGGAGAGGTCCTTCCCTATTCTGACGGAGCTGGTGGTATTGCTCAACGTCATTTTACACAGCCGTATTAGTTTCGCGGGGATACCAAATTCAGACATCGCGGCATAAAGGCAACTTCTCTTCGTGCTGTCGAAAGCGGCTTTGAAATCGACAAATAGATGGTGTGTGTCGATCCTATTCTCGCGGGTCTTTTCCAAGATTTGGCGTATTGTGAATACCTGATCTATGGTGGATTTTCCAGGCCTAAAGCCACACTGATAAGGTCCAATCAGCTCGTTGACGGTGGGCTTCAGTCTTTCGCACAATACGCTCGATAAGACCTTGTAACCTATGCTTAGAAGGCTAATTCCGCGGTAGTTGGCGCGTATGGCGGGGTCGCCTTTCTTGTGGATTGGGCAGAGCACACTTAAATTCCAGTCGTCGGGCATGCGTTCATCTGACCATATTCTGCATACGAGCTGATGCATGCACCTCATCAGCTCCTCGCCGCCGTACTTGAATAGCTCGGCTGGCAGGCCGTCAGCTCCAGCAGCTTTGTTGTTTTTCAGCCGCGTAATCGCTATTCGTACCTCGTCATAGTCAGGCGGTGGGACAGCTACTCCATCATCATCGACTGGGGACTCGGGTTCGTCTTCCTCACTACTTTCAGCGCTGCTACCATTCAGTAGGTTATAAAAGTGTTCCCTCCACAATTTAAGTATATTCTGGACATCGGTCACTAGGTCGCCATTGTTGTTCTTACAGGAGTTCGCCCCGGTCTTGAAACCTTCCGTAAGTCGCCTAACCCTCTGGTAGAATTTTCGGGCGTTCTTCCTGTCGGCCAGCATCTCAAGCTCTTCGCACTCACGTATTTCGGCCTCTCTCTTCTTATTGCGGCAAATACGTCTCGCTTCCTTCTTCAGTTCCCTATAACGGTCCCACATGGCTCGCGTTGCGCCCGATCGCAGCGTGGCCCTGTAGGCGGCATCTTTTTTCTCTGCGGCTTCTTGACATTCCTCATCGTACCAGTTGTTCTTTCGGGCTCGCTGAAATCCAACTACTTCTTCGGCGGCGGTACTTAATGATCGGGAAATGTGGTTCCACTGCTCGCGTACGTCGGATTGTTGAAGAGTGCTCTCAGAGAGCAGGTGTGTGAGTCGAGTGGCGAATAAATTGGCCGTCTGTTGTGATTGCAGCTTTTCGACGTTAAGCTTTCCTTGCATTGTTGGGCGCACATTTTTTGCTGCACAGAGGCGGGTGCGTATCTTGGCTACAACAAGATAGTGGTCCGAGTCGATGTTTGGCCCTCGGAGTGTACGTACGTCCAAAACGCTTGAAGCATGCCTTCCGTCTATCACAACATGATCGATTTGGTTTCTCATTTTTCGATCTGGAGACAGCCATGTAGCTTGGTGGATGTTCTTATGCTGGAACCTAGTACTACATATTACCATATTTCGGGCCCCGGCGAAGTCGATCAGCCTCAGTCCGTTATCGGACGTTTCGTCGTGGAGGCTGAATTTTCCGACAGTGGCGCCAAAGATCCCTTCCTTGCCCACCTTGGCATTAAAATCGCCAAGCACGATTTTGACATCGTGTCGGGGGCAGCGCTCATATGTACGTTCCAAGCGCTCATAGAAGAGATCCTTGGACGCCTCATCCTTCTCTTCCGTCGGGGCATGGGCGCAGATGAGCGAGATGTTGAAGAATCTAGCTTTGATGCGGATTGTGGCTAGACGTTCGTCCACCGGGGTGAACGCCAGTACTCGGCGACGGAGTCTCTCTCCTACCACGAATCCAACACCGAATTTGCGCTCCTTTACGTGGCAACTGTAGTAGACGTCGCAAGGCTTCACGCTTACTTTACCTTGCCCCGTCCATCGCATTTCTTGGATGGCGGTGATGTCAGCCTTTGTCTTCCCGAGGACATCAACCAGCCGGGCAGAGGCACCTTCCCCATTAAGGGTCCGGATATTCCAGGTGCATACCCTTAAATCATAGTCCTTTATACGTTTGCCGTGGTCGTCATCAGAAAAAGGGGGTCTCATCCGAGGCTGTTTTTTTCTTTTCATTGGGCGGGGTTTTAACGTGGCGGGACCCAAACCCAGCGCACGCGAAGTTTTACGCCTTCTCACTTTAGCTGGCTCCCAAACGGGTGTTTGGTTGCTACCCAGAGGATACGTGGATACAAATATCCGGACGTTGTGAGCAGCGATTTGAACCGTACGCACAAGAATCGCTTCTGGCCACTCCCAGGTGAATGGCAGTCAAAAGTTTTCCACTTCTGCGCACGGAACCATCCTCCTTTTCCACTTCTGCGCACGGAGACCAGCCTACGTTACATAGGTTAAAATCACCTCAAACACAAACGTGATTATCATTTGACTTTTTATGAACTAAAACTATGACATTATCAGCATGCGCACGATAAATGTCATCATTGCTATTAGGAGGTATATCAGATACAATGAAATACAGCGAGTCATGTGATGAGGATTCCTGTACACACGCAAAGTTGGTCGAAGAGAGTATTATTATCCTCAAGCGTAACTGAGTAAGAGTGTAGCTGTACGTGAACGGCGACGAGAACTCCACCGCCTCTTACATATCCGGTTTGGCAGAGTCTCTATCCTTCCGATATACATTATAAATCTTTGAGTCAAAGAATTCACTATCATAGAAATCAGCATTAAGCCAGGTGTCAACAATAACTATAACATCATAGTCTGCCTGTGAATTAAAAATTCGCACTGCTTCTGATTTTGTTCGAAGGCCAGATATATTTTGAAAATACACTTTCAAATCGCATACATTAGTTTTAGCCTTTGAAATATTTACGTTACTGCCTCCTGATTTCCCTTTTTTTGTAAAAAACGAAAAGGACGTATATTGAAATTTGCTGGCCAGAGGTCAGGCGAAAGCATTTTTCATAAAAAGCATAAGAGACACCCAGCTCAACATTTTATGGAATTATAACAATTATATTCAACAATTTTTATTGCGCTCGAGGCCGCTTTTTAATGAAAACTTATGGTGGAAAAGCAACAGTAATTTGAAAAAATGGTGGAAGTGAAATTCGCTATTCCGAAATCACCACATTTCCTCATCAGACTTCTTTCAGTAGGATTCGAACCGACGATCCCACTGACTCAGCCAATTGCCTACGCACTGTGCTAAGTTCGCCTTGTTAATTCTGGTTGCTTATTTCCACTATTTCACTTGTTAAGCCAACTACAATCAACCGCAGCTATTCCGCTGCAATTCACTCGATCATGTGGTTGTTGGATTTGTTCGTTTTTGTTAATATTTCTATTATGAGAATGTTTAACTTTTAGGTGTGCTCGTCCTTAAGTTATTTGTCTTTGTTATTTTATGGCCTTATAACAATTATATTCAACAATTTTTATTGAGCTCGAGGCCGTTTTTTAATGAAAACTTATTGTGGAAAAGCAGCAATGGCTTGAAAAAATGGTAGATGTGATAGCTGTTTCGGAAATCACCACATTTCCTCATCAGACTTCTTTTAGTAGGATTCGACCCGACGATCCCACTGACTCAGACAGTTGCCTACGCACTGTGTGTATAATTGTTATAAGGCCATAAAATAACAAAAAGAAATAACTTAAGAACGAACACACCTAAAATTAAACATTCTAATAATAGAAATATTAACAAAAACCAACAAAACCAACAACCACATGATCGAGTGAATTGCAGCGGAATAGCTGCGGTTGATTGTAGTTGGCTTAACAAGTGAAATAGTGGAAATAGGCAACAAGAATTAAAATTAACAAGGCAACTTAGCACAGTGCGTAGGCAATTGGCTGAGTCAGTGGTGATCGTCGGTTCGAATCCTACTGAAAGAAGTCTGATGAGGAAATGTGGTGATTTCCGAAATAGCTATCACTTCTACCATTTTTTCAAATTATTGTTGCTTTTCCACAATAAAGTTTCATAAAAAAATGGTCTCGAGCTCGATAAAAATTGTGGAATATAATTAATAAATTTTGTAATTTTTAAAGGAAAGCTGTTATCTCACAGGTGGTCCCGCACTAATTTGGTTAAAATCCGATCATTGAATCACGAAGGAATTAACGATAATTTTAAATTTTTGTATGAAAATTGAAGACGGTTTTTTTTTTGCTTAAAAATTACTTGTTAGTGCCTTCTTTGCAATTTGTAGTGCCTTTTCCTGCCTATTTTGCTGTTTAATTTTGCATTTCTAGCCTACTTCGTTATTTTATTTTGCCTTTTTTTTATAGGTTTTTAGGTCCTTAAGGAGGGTTCCGTGCGCAGAAGTGGAAAACTTTTGACTGCCATTCACCTGGGAGTGGCCAGAAGCGATTCTTGTGCGTACGGTTCAAATCGCAGCTCACAACGTCCGGATATTTATACCCACGTATCCTCTGGGTAGCAACCAAACACCCGTTTGGGAGCGAGCTAAAGTGAGAAAACGTAAAACTTCGCGTGCGCTGGGTTTGGGTCCCGCTACGTTAAAACCCCGCCCAATGAAAAGAAAAAAACAGCCTCGGATGAGACCCCCTTTTTCTGATGACGACCACGGCAAACGTATAAAGG
>NW_016158891.1:90141-95160 GCF_001687245.7 Rhagoletis zephyria | reverse complement strand
GTGGTGATTTCCGAAATAGCTATCACTTCTACCATTTTTTCAAATTATTGTTGCTTTTCCACAATAAAGTTTCATAAAAAAATGGTCTCGAGCTCGATAAAAATTGTGGAATATAATTGTTATAAGGCCCTAAAATAACAAAAACGAAATAACTTAAGGACGAGCACACCTAAAAAGTTAAACATTCTAATAATAGAAATAAATAAAATAAAAATAAAAAAACTTTTTTAGTATACAACGCTTTTATAAATGGACTAAAATGTAGAAAATAATGTTTCTCAGTCCCACAGAATTTGTTTTGATAACTTTTGATTTTGGAATTTTAGCAAAAGTCTTTGGCTGCGTTTCTTTATACATTCCGGATAATCCCATTTCACAGCCGGAATAAACAGAATGCGTTTGAAATATACGTCAACATATCAACAGGAACGTTCTAAAGAATAAATAAACAAAAAAGCTTATTCCAAACGTTCAGAATGAATAAAGAAATGCAGCCTTTATAAACAACTAGCAGACCGGCACTTCGTGCCGCCCAAAATTAATTTTTTTTATTGAAATATTTGGTCCAACGTTTTCGCCAGCAATTCACGTTCACCTTTGGTTTTGTGGTCGACTGAAGGTATATCCTCCATTGATGTTTAGTCACCGTACAGCAAGGAACGCAATGGTTCTGATGGTTGATTTAACGGGAGTAATATTACTTTGATCCCTGGTGCCTCCGAATCGACGATTTTTAGCAAAAACTCGGCTCCAGCGCCTATAAAAATTATCATTACTAAAATTATAGTTAAAAAACTAAAAACACGCTTCTATTTCAACAAGAACTAAAAAGTATAAAATAGTTTATAGGTATAGAGATTCCGTTTAAGAAGAATAGGAAGTTCCCTAACTTGATTTAATTTAACTTTTTTAAATTACCTATAAATAGTATTAAAGTGATTGGCCCGTAGTCATAGCCAAAATAAAGTCCACTGTAGAGTTAGTTGGATCATATTGACATAATTTTCAATGCAATATCTGTAAAAAATTGCAACAAACTTTACAGTGGACTTTATTTTGACTATGACTACGGGCCAGTCACTTTAATACTATTTTTAGCTAATTTAAAAAAGTTAAATTAAATCAAGTTAGGGAACTTCCTATTCTTCTTAAACGGAATCGCTATATCTATAAATTATTTTATACTTTTTAGTTCTTATTGTAATAGAAGCGTGTTTTTAGTTTTTTAACTATAATTTTATTTTCTACTTTTTAGTTTTTTGAAATCTTGCAATTAATATTATACTGTCTGTATATTTCTCATTCTGTCCATTTCTTTCAATGCGAAGAAAATTTTCCGCACCCTGCTTTTTAGCTACACTTTTTACCTAACGTGCTAGATTTGACCTTAACAAACAAAATTTTCAATGTATTTCAATTAAATAGGTAATACACATATTCTGAATATAAACCAAATCGGAGCACAGATGCCGATTTTTTAATTATATAGACTCGCGCGCCACATAACTGCCAAAATTTTTTGTGTAGTTATTTCTTTTCATGTAAGCAATATGCATTCGAAATGTGAACTTCATCGCATCATAAATACGGTTTTTCCAAATATCTCGACTCCTGCGCCACCTATCAGCAAAATTTTTTGCGGATTTATTTCTTTTCACGCAAGTAATATATGTTCTAAATATGAACCAGATCAGACTATAAATGTGGGTTTTACAAATATTTTTGCGGATTTATTTCTTTTCACGCAAGTTCTAAATATGAACCAGATCAGACTATAAATGTGGGTTTTACAAATATCTCGACTCCTGCGCCACCTAGCGGCAAAATTTTGTTTGAATTTATTTCTTTTCATATAAGTAATATATGTTCCAAATATGAACCAAATCAGACTATAAATGCGGGTTTTACAAATATCTCGACTCCTGCGCCACCTAGTGGATTAAGTCATCTTTTATATTGCATTGTCCTCGAGTACTGAGCTAAGTTTGAAGTTTCAAGTCTGTAGCTCATCGGGAAGTTTGTTAAATATTGACTGCAAAGTTCCAGGACATACAAAGATACATACATACATACATACAAGTGAAGTTAAATAAAAGCCTGTAATAATAAAATCGTTTCGGTCGTTTAGGAGGAGTTAAGCCACCAGAATAAGTCTTTTACATACTGACACTCTTCGGCATTTTTTCCCATACAAAAACTCTCACGCATTCTTTTTACGGAGAAAATGTGGTATCTTATAGCCACTAGAAACTTGCACTTTACGATACTGAAATTGAGTGATCTAAAAAACTGCATACTAAAAATTAGGTGCTATTTGATGCAAAATGAACTATATTTCGAGAAAGAATTAACAAAAATACATTATTATGAAAAAGAAAAAAAACACCCAGAATAGGGTTTATATATTTACAGATAGGTAAAAGTTTCATCATGTTTGGAAAGCACCACGTCCCTTTTCCAGTTGCCCAAAAATCTCTATACCAATTTCCAGGACAAATACTTTCAGAGATATACGGTATGACAAATTCGATATGTATGGGTGATGCCACGTTTTCTTAATATATCCAAAGTCTGCAGTAGGTGTCCAAAATTTCAAAAAATCGGTACAGCCATTCGCGAGATCACTTCTTATAAAAAGAAGGAGTTTATATAATTAGTGTAGGTAATACAGGGCAACACCGATGTTGATGCGGCAAATGTTGAAGCTAGTTTTAATAGGCTTTTTTTTGCTGATTAAGAATACGTAAGTATAAAGTTTCCATCAGCTCCAGATTTCGAGAAAAATGTGGTTAAAGTGTCAAAAAATCGCGTTTTTTTGCAATATTTGAGAAGCTCTAGCAATGAAACAGAAGGCGATAGAACCTTTCACTTAGGCTTAAATTAAGGCTTGGACTTCTGACTCCAATCCCTGAAAATACCATTCCTGCACCTTGACCCTAAGGTCACCTATAGTCATTTAACAGCTGACACTGATTTTTACACCATGTTTGACGATAAAAAGTAAATGAGTATAGGTGACCATTAGGGCAAGGAATAGTACTCTCAGGGATGGTAGTCTGTAGTTCTAGCTTTAATTTAAGCGTACGTAGAAGGTTGTATCACATTTTGCTTAATTGCGGTAGGAACTCAAACTTCCCGAAATCACATATTCTTGTTCAACAAATGACTATAAGGGCTGGTTTCTCCAACTCAACTTAACTTAGTTAAGCCAATTTTCCGGACTTAGTCAAGAATAAGCTGTGTAAAACTTAGGCTAACTTTTGACATAAGTCCAAAAAGTGGCTAAACTAAGTTAAGTTGAGTTGGAGAAACCAGCCTTAAGTGACCATCAAGCAAAAGTGCGGGAACTTGCTTTAATCAAAGCCTAAGTGGAAGGCTCCACCACCCTTTGCTTCTTTGTTAGAGCTTCTCAAATATTGCAAAAAACCCAATTTTTTGACACTTTGACCTCGTTTTTCTTAAGATCTGGAGCTGATGGTAACTTTTTGCTGCATCAAATTTTTTCCATTTTTGTTGGCCTGTGTAATAAGTATTGTTAAATAGCCAATACCCGCATGTTTGCGGTGCCTTCAAATACCTTTCAAACTGTAATGACTCAATTCTATTTTACGCATATCTTTAATACGGGTATCGAATTTCAAGCAAATCGGACCATAAATAAGATTTTTTGGAATTGATCGGTATCTAGTCCACCTATCAGAAAAAATATCTTATATGTTACCCCAGCCAATAAGCTACCTACGTGCTAATTTTTAAGCAAATCGGACCATAAATAAGATTTTTTGGAATTGATCGGTATCTAGTCCACCTATCAGAAAAAATATCTTATATGTTAACCCAGCCAATAAGCTACCTACGTGCTAATTTTTAAGCAAATCGGACCATAAATAAGACGGTTTAGAATAGTTCGGTTTCTGACCCACTTAACGGAAAAAATGAATCCTATATGCTAATCTAGGCAAAAGGCTACCAACGAACCAACTTCATTTTTTTAAGCGTAGCTCGACCTCTGCGCCAACTATCGGAAAAATTAAATCTTTGTGCACTCCTTCTTCTAAACACCTTTCCAAAAAAGCAGCACCCATTCGAATCGGTTATGAAACATAGGAGAAAATTGTTCCCAATTGATTCAAGCTCCCAATGAATTTCACGATTATCCGAGATTTTCCAAGCTTTCGTCGAAAAAATTCAAATTTCTCGCGTTTTTCCGGATTTTTCCGAGTTTTCCACTTAGAATTTTCTATTTTTCCATTCGCATGCCATTCCGAAAGAATTGCACACAAAATTCCATACAAAAGATCAGTTTCGATTTTTCCAATTTTCCGACTTTCCCGGAGGGTTTTCCCAAAATTTTCTTTCGTAAAAACCTCCTCCTGACAATTACGAACAACTAACAAAAAAGTTTAGCCAAATCGGCCCAACCGTTCTCAATTGATGAATTTCTATACATTTTTCATACCATTTTTATATACATACTAGCTTACCCGGCGAACTTCGTCCCGCCCAAAATTAATTTTTTTATTGAAATATTTGGCATATCCTCCATTACCGTCTTAAATAACCTGATGAAAGCGTTATACCGGGAAAAAGTCCTTGCGGCTCGATAGTGAATCGTTCTTGAATCTTTATA
Organism: Rhagoletis zephyria; assembly: GCF_001687245.7. Lineage (NCBI taxonomy): Eukaryota > Metazoa > Arthropoda > Insecta > Diptera > Tephritidae > Rhagoletis > Rhagoletis zephyria. The sequence continues at coordinate 90,530 of NW_016158891.1, read as the reverse complement.
GTCTAGTTGGTGGCAATTTCCAAACTGGTGAGTATCATTGATCCACATTCTGTTTAGTCAACGTAAAGCAAGGACCGCAGGGTCAAGGTGCAGGAATGGTATTTTCAGGGATTGAAGTCAGAGGTCCAAGCCTTAATTTAAGCCTAAGTGGAATTTTTCTTAATTGCGGTAGGTACTCAAACTTCCCAAAATCAGTTTTTCCTGTTCAACAAATAACTATAAGTGACCATCAAGCAAAGGTGCAGGAATTTGCAGGGATAGTAGCCGAGATTTTTATACCCGAGCGCACTTGTGCACAAGGGTATATTAATTTTGTTCACATAACGGTTGTTTGTAACAGCCAAAACGAATCGAGATAGATATAGACAAATGTATACATAAATGATCAG
>NW_016158891.1:88378-88574 GCF_001687245.7 Rhagoletis zephyria | reverse complement strand
AGTACAAAGCATTCGATTTCATTGACAATAGTCAAACTACACAACATTATACAGCGAAAGTACAAATTTGAGATCGATTTTAAGCGGTCGTTATTCATATGCCCACATACATGCATATGTTACTTTTCATATCAATTCAAATGTATTACATGCGCCCCACGCTTTTCATTTTCAATGTCATTAATTGTTTATAATG
>NW_016158891.1:82952-88344 GCF_001687245.7 Rhagoletis zephyria | reverse complement strand
AATTGTTTATAATGGCTTTTGCTAAAATTTCAAAATCAAAAGTTATCAAAACAAATTCTGTGGGACTGAGAAATATTATTTTCTACTTTCTAGTCCATTTATTTGTATATTAAAAAGCTTTTTTTTTATTTTATTTATTTTCTACTTTTTAGTCTTGTCTGTACAAAATTTTGGAATAGATATTAAAATAATTCAACTTGCAGTGAAAGAGAACAGAAGACTATGCAAGCACATTGTCGTTTGCTCACATTTAGTATAAACATACATATGTACATACATAAATATAGCAGCAGTTTATTTCATTTAAAGAAATGGCGTGTCGTCCATTTCCGCTGTGACGTTTATAAATAGTGCATATATTTAGGCGCAATATTTCACTTCTTCTGGCAGGGCGACATCTAGAGTCTTCTAATTGTATCTCCTTGATATGATGCCTACAAGGAGATTGATATCTAGACTAGGTTGATACCTAGAATTTCCCATAAACTTTGCTACATTTATAGTAGGTGCATTCTTTTGCAACCGAGCTACAAAAGAACACTCGCTTAAATGACGAAATACACACAAAGTAACAACACAAACTCGGCTATTTATCCGAGCTCAGCCAGGTCGGTTAAAAAATACGCGACCTGAAGGCTGGTGTTGGTAAGTGAAAAAACTGCTCTATTGTNCAGGTCGGTTAAAAAATACGCGACCTGAAGGCTGGTGTTGGTAAGTGAAAAAACTGCTCTGTTGTGAATTGTTAATGGGAAAGTGGAGAGGGAAACTTTTGCTTCCTTTTATACGTTACTTATCTTTTAAAAGAGTATATATATTACGCAAATACCTCGCATAATTACCCATTTAAATTGGTTTTTGTATCTAAATCCCGTTAAACTAAGCAAGCTACCAACAGGGTTGCCTAAGTAGCTAAAAGGAAATTTTACCCGAGTTGCGCGTTCTTTTGTCGCTCGCTTACAAAAAAATGCAGCTAGTATAATTGGTGGTCTGGACATACAACATTCAAAGCGGTCTGGACATACAACATTGCAAGTTGATAAAAGCGTTGTAAAATAATACTATATCTCAGTCCCATAGAAATTGTTTTGATAACTTTTGATTTTGAAATTTTAGCAAAAGTCATTATAAACAATTTATGAGATTGAAAACGAAAAACATGGAGCGCATGCAATACGAAGCATTAGATTTAATTGACAATATTCAAACTACATACATAACATAGACCTAAAATTTCTACAGCGAAATTTGAGATCGATTTTAAGCGGTCGTTATTAATATACCCACATACATACATATATTACACTTCAATTTCAAATCAGACCTATTACATGCGCCCCACGCTTTTCATTTTCAATCTCATAAATTGTTTATAATGACTTTTGCTAAAATTTCAAAATCAAAGGTTATCAAAACAAGTTCTATTGGACTGAGAAATTATTTTCTAATTTTAGCCCATTTATAAAAGCGTGGCATATTAAAAAGTTTTTTTTTTAATTTATTTTATACTTTTTAGTCTTGTCTGTATAAAATTTTGCAATAGATACTAAAATAATTCAACTTGCAGTGAAAAGAGAACAGAAGACTATGCAAGCAAAATGTTGTTTGCTCACNAAATTTTGCAATAGATACTAAAATAATTCAACTTGCATTGAAAAGAGAACAAAAGACTATGCAAACAAAATGTTGTTTGCTCACATTTAGTATATGCATAGATATGTACATTAGACTGTATCACTCCCCTTACAAAAAAAAAATCGGTACTATTTTTCCATTGGAATTATAAAATCTATTATATTTTAAGACGTCCACCAAAATATTTCGAAAAAATATTAAGATTTAAGTGAGCTGGACCAATTTCAAAATACCTCCGAAAATGGAGTTTTTTATGAATAAAAATAGTTTCTTAAAAATTTTGATTGAAAAGATCCCCGCAAATGACAAAACGGTTTAAGCTTAAAAAATTTCCATACAAATATTTTAAGACAATTAAAAAATTTCCATACAAATATTTTAAGACAATTAAAAAAAAAATTGAACGGAATCGTATTGATGAGATTTGTGATGCTGTTTTTTTAACTTTTTTCAAAGATTGGTATAAGAAAAACTTGAATAACTGAGCCTAAACTCATCTGATTTAGACTTAAAAGGTTGAAAGGTATTTTCTCTACCTTTTTATTACTTTGCTAATAAACTCATTCAAAGGATGAAAGAGAAAGGTAGGATGAACGATCATCATTCAAAGTTGAATTAAGATGTGTTGGTATTTGCAAAAAAAAAATTGGGACACGAATGATTTTTTTTGGACATAAATAAAAACAGTGTGAAAATACCTTTCTACTGAGAGCCCATAAGTCTAAATCAGAATAGTTTTGGCCCAGTTATTCAAGTTTTTCGTAAATCAATCTTTGAAAAAAGTAAAAAGCAGCATCAAAAATCTCATTCTTACGATTCTGTTGAAAAGATTTTTAAATATTTTTATGCAGATTTTTTAAGCTTAATCTGTTTTGTCATCTGAGGTGACGTTGTTCAAAAAGTTCTTTACGAAACTATTTTTATTCATAAAAAACTCCATTTTTGGAGGTATTTTCAAGTCGGTCCAGCTCACTTAAATCTTAATATTTTTCCCAAATATTTTGGTGAATGTCTTAAAATATAATAAGTTTTGTAATCCCGGCGGAAAAGCCGCAACTTTTTTTGGTGATGCAGTCTAATGTACATACATACATACATATAGCAGCAATTAATTTCATTTAAAGAAATGGCGTGTCGTCCATTTCCGCTGTAGCGTATGTAGTGCCAGAGAACTTAGATAGATCTATCTAAGTTCTCTGGTAGTGCATATTTATAACTTCTTCTGGCGAGGCGACATCTATCTCTATAGTTTTTCTAATTGTATTTCTTTGATATGATGCATACGACGAGGTTGATATCTAGGTTAGGTTTGCCATAAATACCTTTGCTATATTTATAGTCTATGGTGATCTGGGCCAGGGATGTTGGGAATTTGGAATTTTAGACATCCGCGGATGCGAATGCGGATGCGGATGTTTAAAAGCTAACATCCGCGGATGCGAATGCGAATGCGGATGTCAAATATTTTTAAGAAATAAATTTGGTGAGTGCATTAGGTGATTTAGGTAAATAAAAAATGGAAAAGTTACTCATTTTTAATAATGTTTTTTTTATTTAGTACTTCAATTAAAAAATTGGAACATTGTATTTAAGAAAGAGTAATTTTGCTGCCTTTTCGGGTTACAGCCTAATTCGTAACGGATCGTTAGGGCCTGCGCCACTATATAACTATTCCCTCGAGGCGACAAACTTGAAACTTGACAACATTGTAAATTTTTTTTGATTAACGCTGCACCAGTTGAGAGGACTTTCAGTTATGTTTCTTTTTTTATTGCGGTGCAACAGTTCCTGTTTGGGAATTGCATCGGGGCTGCAAATGTCGGATGTGTCCTCCTGACTTTCATCTTCACAATCTAGCATCATGGCAAGATCGCCGCTTAAACACCGTTGTGTTCCAATTTGGAGTATCAATTCTTTTGATTGTTTCAGAATTTGGAGAACCTGCTACGACATCAGCGTTTTTCGATTTCAGTTTTTTTAGTTCATTTTTAATCCTGTCTTCTGTGACTGGTTTGAAAAATGTGCGCTTATAGCGCGGTTGTGAATAGGTGGATATGGCAAATAAATTGTTAGTTTCTAGAAATGAAAATTTCGAATAAAATTCTGTTTTAAAAGTCGTGGCTGCCAGCAGAAATAGTTTAAAAAATTGTTATTTTGTTAAAAAGATACCCCGTTTTTTATAATAATTTGAATTATGCAATCACTGACGATAAAGGTCTCAGATTTGCTTAGTTCTCGGGTGACTCCTTGGAAAGGTTCGCCTGTAATGAATACCTTGTAATTCGTTTTTTTTTTATTAGTTAGTTGAGCTTCCTAGTTGCAGGCAGTCACAATTAATTACTCACCGCTGTCGGTACCATAAGCTATCAAATCTGTTTTGTTGTTCCATTCCATGCGCTCAATGTGTTTTGATATATTTTTTGAGGCGAATGAACGCAAATTTCCCACATATATATCGCTAATACTATTTTAAGAGGGCTTATTTCATATTGTTGCTGAAATGCAAAAAATCACAACTAACTAAATTTTTGTATTGCCTAAAACGATGTGGGGACTTATGACTCGATGAAATGCATCATAATCAATCAAAAAGTTAATTTTGGATTTTTAGTTAGTTACGGCTTTTTGTATTTCAGCTACGATGTAAGTTAAGCCCTTTCCATACTATACTAACCATATATTACATGCCAAGTCCCACGCCTCAATAGATATAAAATTCACCTTGAATTAATTCTTATTTAATTTGTGAACTTGGCTGTCGACTTATTTACATACCATTTTATCTCTATTTCGATGCGTGCTAATTTTGACAATTTACACGAAATTAAATAAACACGGAATAATAAGTTGTATGAGGAAAAAAATAATTACACTAAGAAAAAGTAGAAGACAACTAGACATGCATCCAGTTTTTTCAACAGACCTTTGACAAATAATATTCGATTCTCTTTATAGCCAGCCCTTGAACATTTCCGCTGGAAATAAATACTACTCTTACGCTTTGACTTTAAATTACGAAGGAAGGTGGACGTAGGGGGCAGTCCTGCCGTAGCATCTCTACAGGCAAAAAATATTGGCTAAAATTTTTGGTTGCCAGATATACGTTTTAACAGTGCACTTGTACAATATTCGAATTCGCAAAAGCTCCGCATTGATTATTGCGAATGCGAAAGCGAATGCGAATGTCATAATTTATGCGGAAGTTCCGCGGTTGCGAATGCGAATGCGAATATTCGCAACAACCCTGGTCTGAACATACAACATTGGAGTTGATAAAAGTGTTGTAAAATAATAATATTAACAAAAACCAACAAAACCAACAACCACATGATCAAGTGAATTGCAGCGGAATAGCTGCGCTTGATTGTAGTTGGCTTAGCATGTGAAATAGTGGAAATAAGCAACAAGAATTAACCAGGCGAACTTAGCACAGTGCGTAGGCAACTGCCTGAGTCAGTGGGATCGTCGGTTCGAATCCTACCGAAAGAAGTCCGATGAGGAAATGTGGTGATTTCCGAAATAGCTATCACTTCTACAAATTTTTCAAATTATTGTTGCTTTTCAACAATAAGTTTTCATTAAAAAAAGGCCTCGAGCTCTGTTTAGGCGCGTCTGCTAACACCAGGCGCCTAAATACATGCTATGTACTGCTGCATGTGCAAAAATTTCCTTTATGCAATTTAGGAAATTTTTGCACATGCACTTCTCAACTGCCAAGTAATTGAACTTTCTTAAGTTTCAATAAGATGGCACTTCAAAG
>NW_016158891.1:50338-78962 GCF_001687245.7 Rhagoletis zephyria | reverse complement strand
TCGACGAAAGCCATTCACCTTGAAGCTACCAGCGACCTTAGCACCGCGTCCTTTCTAGCCGCTTTCGCAAGATTCGTTGCTAGACGAGGATGTCCAAAAAACGTTTACTCCGACAATGGTACTAACTTTGTCGGAGCCTCACGATCTTTACGATCGGAATTCAAAGCATTTTTAGCTGAGGCACGCAATAGCACCCTCACTAAGTACAGCCATCAAGCCTTAGAGTGGCATTTCATACCCGCTGCGGCCCCTCACATGGGCGGTTTGTGGGAAGCTGGGGTGAAAAGTTTCAAAACCCACTTTAAAAAGGTCGCGTCCGACCACAAATATACTTTTGAAGAGTTCACCACACTCTTATGCCGTATTGAGTCTTGTCTCAACTCACGACCACTAAGCCCCTCTTCAAACGAACCGTCTGACCTGGAGCCGCTTACCCCCGGTCATTTTCTGGTCGGCGGGCATCTTCTTGCCCCACCCGAAATCGATGTAAATGAAAGTCCAGCCTCAATCGTAAATCGATGGCAGAAACTGAAGGCCCTACACCAGACATTCTGTAGGAGATGGAAAATGGAATACCTCACCGAGATGCAGAAACGCATCAAGTGGAAACATCCACAAACCAACTTAAAGCTTGGAGACCTTGTCGTCGTTAAAGAGGAAAACCTGCCAACAAACGAATGGAGATTGGGAAGAATAGTCAAGCTACACCCAGGTTCCGACAACCCAGTAAGAGTAGTCGACATCGAAACAGCTAAGGGAGAAATCAGAAGGCCAATCGCAAAATTTGTCCTACTTCCGCCCTACAATGAGAACAGCACAACCTCGCAGTAAACTTCTTACCTACTCTTCATTCCACTTCACAAAAGAAACCCACCTATTCCACTTCTCTTCACCCTGCATCATCCCAAATCTCAAANTCCTGCATCATCCCAAATCTCAAATTATCGCATTAACAAAAAAACCCGATTTAATTTGAGATATATATTTCTTTCAAGTATTTATATCTCTGTCCTTATAGCGCACTCGATGAGGCCGTATTCAAAGTAAACATACATAGTTTTTATTTTAAAGCTTTTAATTAGTTATATATGTATATTATGTTTCGTTTTTTTTATGAGCGCACATACGCATGCTCAATTGAGGCTTTCAATGTAAATTTCAATGTTTACAATACAACACCTTCTAAATGTATAATTATGAATATTTTTCTTGTTTCACATTTTTATAAGAGTTGCAGAGCATTTACATAGGTTTTAATTTTCGCACGCACATTGTTTACTGTTCGAGTGTAAGCGATCAATGAATTTTATCCATTAACCAAGTTTTAAAAGTAATAGAACACGTGGGCACTGTTCCATACTTTTACAAAAAGTTATGAAAAATTTTAAATGCAGCAGGCAAAAGAATTACAAAACTTATGTATATTCACAAATACATACATATATCGTTAGTATAGTACGGAAAGGGCGTATCTCACATCATCGCTGATATATAAAAAGACCGTAACTAACTAAAAATCCAAAATCCTAATCTTATGCAATATACAATTTTTCAGTTAGTCGTGGCTTTTTTGTATACTAACGATATGCACAAAGGCAACCTAGCAAAGAATTTGTTCCTTTGCGTTATGGTAAACATTTTACCATTTTAAAAAATCACAAACGATAATTCAAGCATCAAAGAATCAAAATCTCAGTTTCGTTGAAAGCAATTTAAAACTGGTTACTCGTTAATAAGTTCGAAACATACAAATAAAATCTAGAAAATATTCCCAGCTAGTAAACTGTGCCCCGTTTAAGTTGATACATATTTGTACATTTTGAAACTCCATAAACAAAATTATATAACGTGATCGCTAGTTTTACAACAGCCGATTTCTAATAAATCTAATGTAGAACAAGCTTTTATAGTACATGACTTGTGGAATTCACTGTAAATGGTATGCCCCAGGTATAAGCAGCAGTTAAAAGGAATAACATAGAATCAATTTCCAAAATAAAGTGGTTTTTTTTGTTTTAAATTTCTTCTAATCGGTTACGAATTACATTTGTCAAGCAGCTTGGTATGCTTTTTTTTGTTAAATAAAATGCCAAGCTTATAGTGGAAGAAACGGAAACACAAGCAAGTGGTAGCTAATCAACGGAGAGTGCACACCGAGGACATTTAAATATTATACATATAAACAATACACTCTTCCAACGATATTTTGTGTTATACATACGGTGACCATAAATATGGATTCAAAATGAAGGACAATTTTTCAAAAATATGCCTACATATATTAACGTAGCATAAAAATATCAAAAGAGTATTTATGATTCTAATTTCTTAATACATTTTAAACTTTAAAAATGAATCACGTTTTCTTCATCGATATTAATCTTTTTTTTACATGAATATTTATAAAAGTATCGCACGACATATTACAATTACAATAGCTTACACGAAAAGTGAAAATCTTTAAAATATTATTTTATAGGCAAATGTTGAGTCGTTCAAAACGGAAACAATAAAATTTTTTTTTTTTTTTTTTGGTACTTTTCGCAGTTATTTGTCAAAAATCGACATCCTTACGTTGATTGGGAGATTTTTTCATGAGATATTGAAGAAAAGCTACGAAAAGTACCAAAAATCACTTTTTTGAAAAAATCCATCCATTGTCCGATAATTTTAAAATAACGAATAAAATGTGGGACAAATGCAGGACACTTGTGGAAAATTCAGTACATTTTCAGGTTTTTCAGATTTGAAAAACTACGCAGGACCGCCCTTTGAAAAACAGTACGGTCCTGCAAAAAACAGAACGGATGGTCACCGTAGTTATACATACATATATGTATATGCACATATTTCAGTTGCTACAATAATACATTTTTGTATCACTTCTGGCGCCCAACGTGGGGCGCCCCGACGATGTCGGAGTCAACCCAGACTAAGCAGGAGATGGAAACACACATTCCGGAGTACTTAAATTTATTACCTCCTTCCGAATGTAATTTATTAAAGAATTGGCTGCACACCTTACACCCATCTATCGGCAAGGAGGTGTCAGCAGGCTTCGAAAGGGTAACTCGACTACTAGAGTGCCACATATACCCTACCATACAGATACTGAACCAAAGCCGGGACAAATCAAAATTTCATATCAGTCGTGTAATCGCAGAAGTGCTGCATATATTATTGGCACAAAATGATAGTAAATGTAGGGCAGCGTTCATTAATTTCATCGTAAACCTACCACCACTCGCGATTATTTTCCGTTGCCTGCAATAACTCATTTAGCGCATCAGTCATGATATNTCGCGATTATTTTCCGTTGCCTTTTTTCTTGGCCTTAGTTAAAATTTGTCCATGCAAGGCCTTTTTTGCCAAATATGACCAGTTCGGATTCAGTAGCTTTTTTCCGTATGCGGGCTTATCAGCTGAGTTTGCTTGGCATTTAATTGCGTAAGAAGCGTGCGCGCTGTCGCCGGCATGTAAGGGAATAGCAGATTAGCTAAAATTGCAGCAATATTGGCGCAAACACCAATGATGGTGGCAGCACGCTCCTTCTGCTCATCGGTACCCTTCAGTAACACCCACGGCTGTTGCGCTTGCATATAACCATTGCCTTGGCGAGAAATTGAAAGCATATGTCGAATGCCATCACGTAATTTGGCCTTTTCAAGTGAGTTTACATAGACACGGACTTCACGATTTATAAGTGCCAAAAGTACGAGTTCGTCCTTGGTTAGGGTCATGGCTTGTATGACGCCATCAAAGTTCTTTTCGCAAAAGACTAACGCACGATTTACAAAATTGCCCAGATTGTTTAGCAAGTCGGAATTATTACGCGCCGCTAAGTCATTCCAACTAAAGCTAAAATCTTGTCCTTCGGGACGCGCACAAGCAAGGTAGAAACGCCATATATCAGCAGGTATGCCAGTCTCCTGTGCATCATTACCGAATGCGCCACTTGCCACCCAACCCAAAACTAATAGTACGTAACTTTTTACACCTACGGACATAACTACGAGACTCATTTACAGAATGACTCGTTTCTCGGCTAATCGCGCACATGCCGAAGAACGCGCTGATAAATTCACGGTTCTATGCCGGCTATGCGGCGGAGCGCATGGCATTCGACTATGCCCCCTTTACCGCGGCAAAGCGGTCGAAGCAAGGCTGCGTGCAGTCCTGCTGCATAAATATTGCCCAAACTGCCTCTCGCCGTTCCACCGCCTCGACATGTGCAGCAGCACGGATCGATGCCACCGATGTCGCGAAAAGCATCACACCTCGCTCCATCTCGATGACTGCGAAGACCAAAGGCACCCAGCGAACGCGATCAACGACGGCGAGAGCTCGGACGGGGCACTCTCTATCGACGTTACGGAGCAGACGAAGTCGTGGGCGCAGCAGGTCGAAGAGGAGGAGTTGGAGGGGTCAGAGAGGACAGACTCTTCCCCACATGAGCGACAAAAGCGCAACTCTGGAACTGGCACACCGAGACCGTTAGACAAGTTACAACCACGCGCGGGCGACGCGGAAACTCGTTCTTTCCGCTCGCCAACGCGTGCACAACACAACTGGCGCGACGCGGAAACTCGTCCTTTCCGCTCGCAAACGCGTCAACAACACAACTGGCGGCAACACGGCGGCGCGGAAACCAGTCCTTTCCGCCCGGCATCACGATCGCAACGCAAGCCAAAACGACACGACGGCGCGGAAACTCGTACTTTCCGCTCGTCTAAGCGATCGTCTAGGCTACGCAAAGCAGCACCATACCACAAAACTCGCACAAACGACAGCAACATCAATAGTCGTGCCTTACAACGCGCTCCACCGACCAGCTTCCGAACGGGCCGCCTAGTGCAAAGCGCCATATCAACGCCGATCATTCGTGCGCTTATCCCCATCGCGCCGACCGCAATAGTGCGGATTGAAGCAAGGGGCCGTCTTCATTTGGTTCGCGCAATGATTGACCCTTGCGCACCAAACTCATTGGTTGATTCGGAACTGGTGTGAGATCTCCAACTGGAACGCAACGGATCAGGACGTTGCACGGTCACCATGCGAGGAAGATACAGCAGCTCCGACCGCATTACGACACAAGCAGTCGTGCTGGACCACCATATACGTCTGAGTCCACCGTCGAACCTGGACCCTAAGGTTGCGGCCCCGTTCCAGTTCATGCGCTTGGCGGATCCGCAATTCTTCCGCGCGTCACCAATACGCCTCACACTGGGCCTCGATCTGCATGCGCAGATGATGGTGAGCGGGACCTCCCCATCCACCGTGGGTGGTCTCCTGGTCCAGGCGACCATATACGGTCTGGTTGTTTCGGGAGCCTGCCAACCATAAACGTAGAGATTAAGAAGACAAAACCACACATACACACACACTCATCACACACATACCTAAAAATTTAAATAAAAAAAGTGCATTGAAATTTCAAACCACGTCTGTTTCAATTAACAAAGTCCTTTTCTCCACAGCCTCAGATGAACCGGTCGCGACGAAAGCGTTGGCGAATAAGCAGCCCCGCGCAGTACAAAATCCGCGCTGCATATTATAGTTAGTCCTTAAGACTTTCCTCACGTGCGTGTGACGGTTGAGACGCGACTCCTTTTCTTTTTCATAGCTTGCTTACCGCAAGGGGGCCGGTATGTTTAGGTCCGCGACCTAAATATATTGCACCACCCTAATCCGCGTTTTGTCACTTGATGTAAGAGCACACAAACACATACACAAGTTACAGCTATCTTTCCAGCCGCTAACAACAAGCCCCACTGTACGATAACTATTGGAGGGGAAACTTAACGAAAGTTACTGTGCGGTGGGCTACATCCCTTTTCGTTTGTTGGCACTTCTTCACTTCTTAGAAGACAGCAAGGAGATCACGTCAGCCATCACACCACGTTCGGTAAGCCAACTCTTGTGAGCCACACTATTCAGACTCATAGATATTTACAAATAAAACGCTTTTTAATTTCATTGCACTAAAACCACTGTGTCTTTTATTTGCTCCTATTTTCGTTACATTAACTTTACGCTGGTGCGCTCCATCTTCGTGCGACGCCACTTGATGCCCGCCGACCAGAAAATGACCGGGGGTAAGCGGCTCCAGGCATGTTTAGGCGCGTCTGCTAACACCAGGCGCCTAAATACATGCTATGTACTGCTGCATGTGCAAAAATTTCCTTTATGCAATTTAGGAAATTTTTGCACATGCACTTCTCAACTGCCAAGTAATTGAACTTTCTTAACTTTCAATAAGATGGCACTTCAAAGGATGCTCGGCCTAGTCTGATGCATCCTCCGGACACTGCTTCCGGAGTCTTCTGCGGACTCTGCATGGCTTACAACCATGCGGAGGTGGTAATAGTTGATTACCATTGGCCATAGTGCCTACCCACTACTTTTTGGTCCAATAAATATTTTTTTATATACATACATGCAAACATACTGGTCTCCCCTCTCACTGAGTTTATTCATGGTCCTTCGAGCCGGATATTTGCGGCTTTTGTTATATCCACTAGACGACCAAGTCGTCTAGGGGGGCCGGTATGTTTAGGCGCGTCTGCTAACACCAGGCGCCTAAATACATGCTATGTACTGCTGCATGTGCAAAAATTTCCTTTATGCAATTTAGGAAATTTTTGCACATGCACTTCTCAACTGCCAAGTAATTGAACTTTCTTAACTTTCAATAAGATGGCACTTCAAAGGATGCTCGGCCTAGTCTGATGCATCCTGCGGACACTGCTTCCGGAGTCTTCCGCGGACTCTGCATGGCTTACAACCATACGGAGGTGGTAATAGTTGATTACCATTGGCCATAGTGCCTACCCACTACTTTTTGGTCCAATAAATATTTTTTTATATACATACATGCAAACATACTGGTCTCCCCTCTCACTGAGTTATTCAAGCTCAATAAAAATTGTTGAATATAATTGTTATAAGGCCATATAATAACAAAAGCAAATAGCTAAAGGACGAGCACACCTTAAAGTTAAACATTCTAATAATAGAAATATTAACAAAAACCAACAAAAACATGATCGAGTGAATTGCAGCGGAATAGCTGCGGTTGATTGTAGTTGGCTGAACATGTGAAATAGTGGAAATAGGCAACAAGAATTAACAAGGCGAACTTAGCACAGTGCGCAGGCAACTGGCTGAGTCAGTGGGATCGTCGGTTCGAATCCTACTGAAAGAAGTCTGATGAGTAAATATGGTGATTTCCGAAATAGCTATCACTTCTACAAATTTTTCAAATTATTGTTGCTTTTCAACAATAAGTTTTCATTAAAAAAAGGCCTCGAGCTCAATAAAAATTGTTGAATATAATTGTTATAAGGCCATATAATGACAAAAGCAAATAACTTAAGGACGAGCACACCTAATAGTTAAACATTCTCATAATAGAAATATTAACAAAAACGAACAAAACCAACAACCACATGATCAAGTGAATTGCAGCGGAATAGCTGCGCTTGATTGTGTTGGCATAACAAAAATGAAAATAGTGGAAAAAAGCAAACGATAATTTACAAGGCGTACTTAGCACGGTGCATAGGCAACTGGCTGAGTCAGTGGGATCGTCGGTTCGAATCCTACTGAAAGAAGTCTGATGAGGAAATGTGGTGATTTCCGAAATAGCTATCACTTCTACCATTTTTTCAAACTATTGTTGCTTTTTCACAATAAGTTTTCATTAAAAAATGGTCTCGAGCTCAATAAAAATTGTTGAACAATTTAATAATAGAAATATTAACAAAAACCAACAAAATCAACAACCACATGATCAAGTGAATTGCAGCGGAATAGCTGCGCTTGATTGTAGTTGGCTTAACAAGTGAAATAGTGGAAATAAGCAACAAGAATTAACAAGGCGAACTTAGCACAGTGCGTAGGCAACTGGCTGAGTCAGTGGGATCGTCGGTTCGAATCATAAAATAAGAAAAACAAATAACTTAGGGACGAGCACACCTAAAAGTTATACATTCTAATAATAGATATATTAACAAAAACCAACCAGCACATGATCAAGTGAATTGCAGCGGAATAGCTGCGCTTGATTGTAGTTGGCTTAACAAGTGAAATAGTGGAAATAAGCAACAAGAATTAACAAGGCGAACTTAGCACAGTGCGTAGGCAACTGGCTGAGTCAGTGGGATCGTCGGTTCGAATCCTACTGAAAGAAGTCTGATGAGGAAATGTGGTGATTTCCGAAATAGCTATCACTTCTACCACTTTTTCAAATTATTGTTGCTTTTCCACAATAAGTTTTCATTAAAAAACGGCCTCGAGCTCAATAAAATTTTTTGAATATTTCGGAAAAATATTAAGATTTACGTGAACTGACCCGATTTGAAAATACCTCCAAAAATGGAGTTTTTTTTATAAATAAAACTAGTTTCATAACTTTAAAAAAAAAGATCGCCTCAGATGACAAAAGAGTTGAAGCTTAAAAAATCTGCATACAAATATTTATAAATGTTTTCAGTGGAATCGTAATAATAAGATTTATGATGTTCTTTTTACCTTTTTTCTAAGATTGGTTTAAGAAAAACTTGAATAAATGGACCAAAACTGTTGACTTATGAGGCATTATTGGAAATGTATTTTCCCACTCTTTTTACTTCTGTGCAAAAAAAACTGATAAATTTTTTTTTTTTCAAATACCAACACATCTTAATTCAACTTGGAATGACGCTAGTTCATCCTACTTTTCTCTTTCATACCTTGAATGAGTTTGTTTGCAAAGAAATAAAAGGGGTGAGAAAATACCTTTACAATAATACCTCATAAATCTAAAATCTAAATCGGAATAGTTTTGGTCCCGAACTTAAAGTTTTTCTTATACCAATCTTTGAAAAAAGTTTAAAAAAAACAGCATCAAAATTTCCACTGGGAAAATAGGTAAGCACCTTACGAGGTAAGCCATGTTTTCTTTCAGTTTTTAGTACCAAAATTGTCATCATGACCAATGTCATCTATTATTAAAGCACAAAATGAACACCTTCGACGGCACATTACGTTGTCAGTTGCAAAATAACGTACAGCCGAAGTTATTTCCAAGTGCCGAACTACTCCGAGCGACTGCTCTGCATTATACGAAACTTACTTTGTAAAGCGGTTCAGAAGTATGTCTGATACCAGGGGCGGCGGAAGACGTGGGTATGGTGAGTAGTACTACTCACCTGAAATTTTTAAAAGACAAATAATTTTCTAGAAGAAAAATAAGTCCAATTGAAAGAGTATTTTTGGAGGATATATTATGAAATTTTTGACCAAGTTATTTGCTCCCTGACAAGTAAATTTGATACTGAATAGGCAAAGTTTTATAAAACTTAAGAAAAGTTCATTTTTGGTGAGACAGTAGATTTGAAGAAAATGTCACGTTTTATAATGGTGATTTTGACGAATGCAGAATCAATATTAATCAATAATGATGCGAACAGAGCAAAATCCAGGATCTGTGAAAGCAGGTTGTGCAATTTTTGCGTGAAAACGAATTATATGTGGGACTTGTTCCTGAATATGTACGCTTCATTAGATTAGATTTCAGGGTCGTCATGCTCTAAAGAGAGGAGCTTTTCTGTTTTGCGGGTGAAAAATTATTTGCGCCCGACAATGCGCCATAAACGGCTCAACCATGTAGCAATATTACATTCTTATCCATGAACTCATGAACGACGTCACGTGTTTTAACGAAGTTTGATTAAATGATAATTTCCATGAAGTATATACATATGTACATTAGACTGCATCACTCCCCATACCAAAAAAATCGGTACTATTTTTCCATTGGAATTATAAATCTATTATATTCTAAGACGACCACCAAAATATTTTTATGCAAATATTTTCAGCTTAAACCGTTTTATCATTTGAGGGGATTTTTTCAAAAAAAATCTTTAAGAAACTATTTTTATTCATAAAAAACTCGTTTTTTGGAGGTATTTTCAAATCGGTCCAGCTCGCTTAAATCTCAATAGTTTTCCGAAATATTTTGGTGGCCGTCTTAAAATATAATAAGTTTTGTAATCCCGGTGAAAAACCCCCAACTTTTTTTGGTGATGCAATCTAATGTACATATAATGTATGAAAAATAAAAAAATGGGAAAAATTTTGTTTCCTAAAATGTTAAAGCTGTTTTTGATAGACTTTTTTGTACTGATTACGAATCTGTAAGTATAAAGTTTCACCAGCTTTAGATTTTGAGAAAAATGTGGTCAAATTGTCAAAAAATAGCCTTTTTGCAATATTGGGCTTAAATTAAAGCTACAACTCTCGACAACTATTCCTGGAAATACCAATTCGTCCACCTTGACATGATGGTCACTTATAGTCATTTGTTGAATAGCAAAAACTGATTTTGGCGAAGTTTGAGTACCTACCGCAATTAAGCAAAAGGTGGTAGAATCTTCCACTGAGGCTTAAATTAAGACTTGAACTTTCAACTACAATCCCATATAGTCATTTCTTGAACAGCAAAAACGGAGTTTGGCACAATTTTCTTTCTTCCAAAACCACAATACTGTAAAAGACCATCAAGTCAAGGTGAACGAATGGTTTTTTCAGGGATAGTCACCGAGAGTTCTAGCTTTAATTTAAGCCCAAGTTCTATCACCTTTTGTTTTTTGCTAGAGCTTCTCAAATATTGCAAAAAACGCGATTTTTTGATACTTTGACGACGTTTTTCTCCAAATCTAAAACTGATGGAAACTTTATACTTACGTATTCGTAATCAGCATAAAAAAGTCTACCAAAAACTGCTTTTACATTTTAGGAAACAAAATAGTGTTGCCCTATGTTATATACGAAACAATAAGTTTTTCTAATGAAATCTGTTAACCTACTCAATTATGTACATGGACAACCTATTTTCTTTACTTCTATACTCTTGCCACCAGTAGAGCTACCCACCTGGACTCAGGGCATTTCGCCGCCCCTGTCTGAAACCAAATGTACATTCTAAATACCTACTAACATAAGGCGGCCACGTCTATGTTAAAGTAAGGGAGATTCGTCAATGAAGTGCTAAGGACCGCCGGTTGAAGTGTAAGTTGCTGGTAAGGTATTGCCCTTCACCCGACGGTCCTTACGACTTCCCTGCCGAATGTACATTTGGTATCAGACATTCTTCTGAGCCGCTTTATAAAGTAAGTTAAGTTGAACGAAGAGCAGTTGCTCGGAGTAGTTCGGCGCTTGGAAATAACTTCGGTGGTACATTATTTTGCAACTGAGAACGTAATGTGTCGTCGGAGGTGTTCATTTTGTGCTTTACTAGTAGACGACATTGGTTATGATGACAATTTTGGTACTAAAAACTGAAAGAAAACATGGCTTACCTCGTAAGGTGCTTACCTATTTTCCGAGTGGGCTACTACTGTTTAACCTATTTACTGTAGTCACTGTAGGGTTTGTATTTGTGCTATCGTCTTTTATTGTACTGTTTTCATTTTAACTTTGTAATTTTAGAAATTTTAGATTTAAGTGATTTTTGTTGTTCAAACATCAAACATAAAATTTTCTTTATTCAAACTTTACTCGACTTGCTAACAACATACAAATGCATTAAGTTTTGTTAACTTTTTATAACTAAAATTTATTTTAAATAAATATCCTTGGAATAATCTACAATCGGCGATCCTACCATCCGAATCATTGAAATCGTCTTATATTGTGCATTATAACCAACAATAAACTTATCTTTCCGCAAGCGTCTTTCAATTCCTCAAGTAACATCTATTTCCGGAACTTCTGTTTCAACGATTAAAATTTTATTATTTTGCTTCGGTTCGTCTACCACCGCTGCATCATTAACGGCCAACGTAAGCAACCTCACACCGGTTAGTACGACAGTATTTGTGTTCTTGTTCAGCTTCGTTGCCGACAACCTATTACATCGATTGACGGTCAGCAAATTTACTTTTTCTTGATGACCTAAAGGCTCAGTTATGCATACTTTGCACTGCACTGCATAGCATGTCATTTTACGTACAAATCAAAAATCAACAGACTTTTACATATGTAATGCTGTGCGTTGGATAATCGCTTACAAGCAAAGCTCATTTAACAGTGCGTTTTTGTAATAGGGTTGTTCGACTTCACTAGAAAGTCGACTTTCGACTTTTCGATCGACTCTGTACAGTCGACTTTAAAAGTCGACCGATCCACGAAGAAACGACTTTGTTCGACTTTTTTCGACTTTTTTAATAAAAAGAAAATGTATTAAGTATACTCTGCATTTAACTCATATATTAGCTATAAATATAGGAGTCAGAATACGCCAAAAATATCATGATTTACCAGTGGTCTTTAGAATAATCTGTAATTTAGTGAAATTCAATGCTAGGTAAAAAAAAACAGACACAGGATTTTTAAAAATTTTGAAAATTGTTCCAGTTATACAGCATGAAAATTTTTGAAAAAAATTTTAAATTCTCACGAAAAAAATTTTTTTGAATCGATATTTGGTAATTACGGACAACTTTTTGAAAAATGCGGCCTTTCCGATGGAGCAGAATTGGCGGGTATTGGTAGAAATATAAGTGCCACTTTATAAGCATGGATAAATATGTGAGTAGCCCAGACAGCTAGTGGATTGGGTCTATCCACACGACTAATGTCGCATATTAACTGGAATCCTACCGATTTTAGAGGTGTTTAAAATTTTGTACCTTACGGATTGGTCAAATTCGAACCAAAGACTGTCTGTAAAAACTTACATAAACTCAAGCAGAAAAACTTTCTTGCATGAAATTGTTAAAATAAATATAATAATAATATAATATGTTTATCTTACCTCATTATTAACTGAAGATTGTGGAGACAAACGATTAACAAATTTGAGGAATTTGTTTTCGTATAATAATTTTATGCGCTGCTCTTAAATGATTTGCACTGTTGTACTGTCATTAAAATTAATTTCGCTACCACACTTTTCACATTTCACTTCATTTTTATTAACAATTTTTTTTTTTAATACGACCAAACAGCACTCCGCGAGCTTGTTGGAAGATCAGTTTTTATTGGCAAATAAATTAAAAAAAAGTCGAGAGTCGAAAGTGAAAAGTCGACTTCAGTCGACTTCCATAAACTGAAAGTCGATCACTAAAATTCGACTTTCAGGAGTAAAAAGTCGATTTTGGTCGAAAGTCGAAGTCGACTTTGCCATCCCTATTTTGTAACTAATGCGATATTAAATCGCAAATTTTGTCATAACACGGTATCGCATTGTTGATATCGCAAACGATATCCGAAGTGTTTCTGTAACTCAAAAAACTCACCTTGCGATATATTGGTGGTGAGTTTTGTTAAAATTACAAAAACTACCAGAATGAAGAACATATGTTATTGTATTTCTGACAAATTGAAGCAAAAAGTAAGAAGTTTTATTTTTTTTTAGCATTAAAAACATATAATTGATTAACGTAGGAACAAAAACCAAATGTATGTGCATTTTTAATTGATTCAATAGTTTTTTTCAGTGTCAGAATATATAATTGATGGTTGCTTATGTACTATTTAAATTCAATTTATCAAGTCGGTTTTTTTAACAAACATATCAACATATGTACATATAAACATTAATTTCTTCGAAACTATAATGTGCTTCTTCAGATTTATTGAATAAAATATACACCAATAAAAAAATGTTTCCCGTACAATTTCTTTTTACAACATCTGTCCATAATGTTTTTCACAAAAATATTTTTTTCGCAAATTTGTTATAAAAATAGAATTCTATAATATAAACTGTTTGAACATAAGTTTCAAACTTGTTCTGAAATTCAGAAACACGCAAAATTTTTAGGAAAATTTCAATCTGTTTTGGCACAATTTTTTGAAAATTTTTTAGTATGCAGTTTTGTAGCCCATTCAATTTTATTATAATAATATTCTTATTTGAATTAGCTACAAAATCCCGTTGATTTGTATATTTTTTGCTGACGGCACACAGTGTTTGGACTATATGGAACAGGTAGAAAAAAGACATGGTGACAGTCGATAAAAAAAACCCAGTTGGACTTAGAGAGGGAAAAGGAAAAGACATAAATACCAAATTTTACATTATTTACTCACCCCCCTTCTTCACGAACGATGCATTTCCAAAAAAATAAGGGAATGGGCGTGATACCGACTAATCAGTTTAGTAGCCTTCGGCGATTAACCCATTAAAGAAAGTTTTTATTTTTCAACTGTAATCAATTACACAGTAGGGAGGCAAAGATATCACAGCTAAACGGCCAAATACGTAAACTTAATTTTGGCCTCTAGATTACGATGGCGTCTTCAGAAAATCCGTATCACGTCAAAATTTTGAGATATTTAGGGGGGAAGTTTTAGAGTTCTGAAAGTGAATTTTTCGTCGTTTAAAACACTGTTTTGAATTTTTTTCTGGGCAAAGGTTTTGATAACTGATCTTACTTAACTGGGATCAGATTGGCTCTAGTTTTCGAGATAACGGTGCTTAAAAATCTGCTTAAATTTTAAGTTTTTTGTTAATATATACCTCAGTTTTAAGGTTATTTTACTAAAATTTGGACGTGACTGTATTTTGATATTACCTTAGCTATTTCTGAAAATCATGGAAATCGGTTCACTATAACATATAGCTCCCATACAACTGATTATTCAGATATGTGGTTTTGCGTTACAACTCATATTTTATTTCGTAATATTTTTTTATATAATAGTAGTTTATACACTGCTTGGACCTGAATTTGCATTCTTTTCAATCCCAGTCTGGCATATTTTTGCAGTTTTTGTTGTACAAATGGCTTTGTAATACCTTTTTTGTACTGTGAAAGCTGTTGTTCGTTAAAGTCAAAGTGACTGAGTAATGCTTTCAAATAGGCGACGGTCTATATCGCCTCTATTTCACATAAGTTGGAAACCAAAAAACACAAACGAAAAATCTACGCGATTACTGTCATATTAATTGACAAAAAACATCGAAAATTTTGCGAAAAACTTTTAGTCATCATATCATTGTCTTCGGAAACTCCTAAAGATGAAAAAATTATAAAGCTTTGCAATAAATTAAACAAGTTTTGTTGCGTTTGTGGTAAATTCGTTTTGAAATCATGAAATGTGTTTGTGAGTGTGCTCCAGCGGGGGCCCTTTACGTATAACTAGGTTAAAGGTGGGTAGTGCGAAACAAATGTACAAATGAAATTAATATTTTTAAACGGATGTGTGTACTAAATGAAAAAAAAAACAAGCAAAACGACCTAAGTCCAGGCTATGAGGTACGGATGTCGAGGAGATCCCCAACTGGCGAGTTTCCGCTCTTGTATGCCTACTCGCTATGCCACAGCGAGTTGAGAGAGAAAACGACGGTGAGTACTAGTTGCTCAGTTATTTTGCAATAGCGGGCCCAGTGACTTCCACGCGATCTCTTCCAACTTTCCCAGGTACATACGTATATCCAGTGGATTTCTTATATACCTTTTTTGTTGGCACTGCAATTGTATCGAATGTGGCTAGTACTTTGTACATCCATGTACGTATACCCAATCTTGCCGGAAATCGAGGTCCTTACGGATAGCCTACCGCGGGCAAGGACCTGAAACCAATACGTGCTCCGATTACCCTTCCACATACTAATATTTGTATTTTACTGAGATATTTGCCCATAATTGAATTATCGTGCTTTTTAGTCCCTCTAAAAAATTCGTGGAATTTTATGTTAAATTAACTGAAGTGACTCTACAATGTCAATAAATAACTTTACACTGATAATTATGTTGTTTTATTAAAAATATCCGGCTAGTTAGTAGATAAAAATACCTATTATGTGGAAATACCATGAGAAATTACTTTACACGAAAAATCTCCTAACTCGAGATCAGTGGTTCACCCAAAAAGATGTCAATGATATTTATATATGTCTTCCCATGCTTATTCATTTTAGGGCAAATATCATACATACAGCCAATTTCACGAAAGGAATTCAAGTAAAAAAGTGATTTTAATCTTTTGAATATTATATGGAAATTGAAAGAGAATAAAAAAATAATAATTTTTCGATTTAAATTGCTGGTGAAACCGGCTGTAAGAAAATACTTTTGCATCGAGCTTACCTCAAATTGGCGGATCCTTATTTTATAAATAAATACGATTCACTCCGTTAACTAAAACGTTTAAACTTTATCTTTGGCACAGCTCGCCTATTCACCGTTTAAACTGTTTATGTAAAGGCAAACGGAATTTAAATGAACTTCTAATAACAAAAGAAAAATGCCAGAATCTAAGCCGCACTCGCAATAAAACCTCCAGTTGACCTTATTTCAATAAATCTTGACAAAATAGGCGATCGCCTTTCGGGTCAAGAGTTTGTGGCAAAAACAACTCTTTTGTATATTTTCTACGTTTATCTTACGCCACTGATCGAACGAACATCTTTCAAGTTGCCTATCGAACATCGCGCAACATCCACCTCAAACAAGTGCATCACACATGTACACTCCGTACTAAATCCTGTAAACCGGATTGCTATTGGAACATACTAATTAACATACATACTTAGCTGTTCGGCTGTCGTTAACAGGCTCGCAACCGCCAATGATGCCTGCATTATGGAGCGTGGGCGTAAGAAAATTCATAACGCAGCCTATTGTGTCCACAATTCATTCCACGTGTGGCTTCGACCCATGACCTACAGCCGGGCATCTTATTCATGTTCTTGTCTTTGGTTCTACTGCAATTCTATCTACTGTTGCCTATGTCTACTTAAACCTACCACCGGGTACTTATATAATGCATAGCCTATCGCTGGTAAACACGTTTGATCACAACTATCCAAAAAAATTAAGGTAAGTAAATGAATTAGTACAAATAAATATCTCATTAAATAGCTGAATAAATTGTCAAGTCGCTAAATACATAAATAAATAAATTGTAAAGTCGTTAAGTAAATAAATAAATAAATTGTTAAGTCCTTACGTAAATAAATAAATAAATAAATAAATAAATAAATAAATAAATAAATAAATAAATAAATAAATAAATAAATAAATAAATAAATAAATAAATAAATGAGAAAGATAAGGAAATAATCAAGTAAACAGTCAAGCCAATAAACACATGCATATATAAGATCACAAATTGCTACAACATAGAGGTCAAAAGGAACGATGGACAATCACGAACAAAGATCAGGTGATACTCATGCTGCAAAAATGTCTTTAGCGTGGTGTACCCCTACTCGTTTCCCTGACATGTCTCCCAGCTCATACATAGAGTTGCCTATTATACGCAAGACAACACATTGTATTTGCCTTGGTGCTAGTTTCGCACTGTAGTTATCAATTTGAGAGCTCTGTTTAAAATCCCTACGGTATACCACTTGTCCAATATTAAATTTGATTTCTCGCGCCCATGTGTTATAAACCTTCTCCCCTAATTTATGTGCTCGCTTGAGCTCGTCAAAGACTTACTTCCTAATTACTTACTGCCTATCTAGTCCTAAATCTATTCTACAATCAGCATCTTTCACCGAACCTAACCTGCGTAAAATGTCGTAAGAGGCACCATGCTGTACCATGTGCATCCCAAATACTGCATAATATGGTGACTCGCTTGTAGCGGTATGCTCCACACTCCTCAAGGCAAACGCAGCGTCGCTAACGTGTTGATCCCAATTTCGCTGGTTTTCCCCGACCTTATCATCTGGAACACTGACCTATTGACACGTTCTGCTGCGTTCGCTTGTGGAGAGTAAAACGCGGTTATGATGTGCTTCACCCCATATTTGACAAGGAAATTAGCAAACATTTCAGACACGCACTGTTTTCCATTGTCTGAGTGTACAAACTCGGGCACTCCGAACACGTGAAAAACTTCTCTTTCGAGGAATTGGACCACTTTAGCAGCTGCAGCTCGTTGCATCGGTTTTATACAAACAAATTTAGAAAAATGATCTAGACATATAAACATAAAGATATCGCCATCCTTGGCTCGAGGCTATGGTCCCATAAAATCCACATAAAGACGTTGGAAAGGTCGCTCAGTTATTTGTTGTCTGCCCATTGGTGGTTTACGTAAGTTGTTTCTTGTTTTGCTTGACTTGCATATAGTACAGCCCTTTATGCATTTTTGGACATCAGAAACCATTCCCGGCCAATAATACCTTTCCCTAAGGCGGGCTAAGGTTTTATGAATACCGCCATGCCCCGCCGATGGCGAATAATGGGCTACTTCTACTAATCCTAGGCGTAGTTCTGAAGGCACCCAGAGTTTCCATGTATGATGCTCCTGCAGTTCGTCTCCCCTGTTGAATTGAGTCCGTTTATATACATACCCGTCAGATACGCAAAGTTCTGGAAGTTTGTCTTGTCCCTTCGTTATAACGTCTATCAGTCCCGTATATTCAGCGGTCCTAAATTAAGGTGAGTCAAGGCAAACATCGAGATTTCTCTCGGCTGATTTAATTTCTTAAATGTTTATTCACGACAATGTATCAGGCACGACATTTTGCGATCCTTTGCGATGTGTGATGTCGAAGTGGAATGCTTGCAGCTTCAAACTCCATCTAGCCAGGCGCCCGCTAAGGTCCTTTTGGCCCATCAGCTACTTTAGGCTTACATGGTCGGTTATTATGGTGAAAGGTAACCCTTCAATGTATGGCCTGAATCTCTTCACACGAAGGACAGCTGCATAGCACTCCAACTCCGTAACACTATAATTACGCTGTGCCTTGTTTAATTTAGCAGACATGTATGCTATAGGTCTCTCGTTTCCGTCCTCGTCCAGTTGAAAAATTACCCCGCCCACTCCGTCCGTCGATGCATCACATTGGATATAGAAACGTCTATGAAAATCTGGGTGCACTAGAACAGGTGCCGAGATGAGGCTTTGTTTAAGTTGTTGAAATGCCGCAGTCGCTTCTTCCGTCATTTAAAACCTTTTTATTTCGTCTCTCGTCAAACATTCATGTAGAGGAGCTGCTGTGGAGGCATAGTTTTTTATAAATCTTGTATACCAACCCGACATGCCCAGGAAACGTCTGAGCTGTTTTGGGCTTTTTGGTTGCGGAAAATCTCTAACAGCTGCTATTTTGCTAGGGTCAGTTCTTATGCTGCCGCCTCCTACTACGTAGCCTAAAAATTTAACTTCCTTATAGCAAAACTTGCTTTTCTCGACGTTTATAGTTAACTTTGCATCGCGTAAACACTTAGCGACCTTTTCCAATTATGACACGTGAGACTCAAAATCAATAGAACAAACTAACAGGTCATCTAAATACATAAACACATATTCACGAAGAGCGGCCGGAATGACCTTTTCCATTAGACGACATATACGTTGAGCGGCATTACAAAGACCGAAAGGCATTACGGTGAACTGATAAAGTGGCGTGCCAGGAACGGTGAACGCTGTCTTTTCTCGTGATTTCTGGTCCAATGGTATCTGCCAAAATGCATCCTTGAGGTCAATGGCGGAAATATAATGTGTATCTTGTAGCCGGCTAAGGATACCATCGATGTGTGGCAGAGGGTATGCATCCTTAATGGTACATTCGCTCACCTTTCTGGCATCCAAACACAATCGATTCTTGCTGCCTTTAATGACGAGCGATACAGGAGAGCTCCAGCTGCTGTTACATTCCTCGATCACCCCCATGCCTAACATCCGGTCCAACTCCGCAAAGACTAACTTCTGAATCGCGGCTGAGATAGGATAATGCCTCTGCTTGACGGGCGCGTTTTCGTTCACTACCTCAATCACGTGTTCTTCCATATCGGTTCTTCCTAGGCCCAAAACCGCGAATGATGGAAATTGTGCCTTTGTCTTTTGCAATCGTAACTTTTGGGCCGCTGAAAGGTCATGTTTCAAGGCATCAAATACTAGGTCACGTTCAGCGGGTGCAAGTTCTGAAACAGTATTACCGTACATTCGCCCATTCACACCTCTATTCACTACATCCATCACAAATACACACCAAATATCTATACCCAAGTATACCTCCTGAGTTAATTCGGGCACTATAAGGAACTCAAATTCTTTGGTTAACCCATCCCAGATAATGGGTAACTTAATAACTCCCACCACTGGTATTTCGCTTGCCGTTCTCACATTTTGCCCGGTCAGATTAACTACTTCACTTTCTTTGCCCTCAAGAAACTTCATTGCGCCTTTTCCGAGGCAACTGGCGCAGGCACCTGAGTCCAGAAAAGCCAATACTTCTTGTCCGCCTATTATGGTACGAGCAAAAAAGCGATTATCACCTTTCAACGATACTATTGTGGCGACGATTTTTTGCTTGATTCTCTTTAAAGTACGCTGTTTCTCACGCATCTTCTTAATTTTCGAAGAATTCCTTGCTTTCCGTTTTTGTATAACTTCTTCCATAAAAATTCTTTGCCTAGTTTTTTCATATTCTGATTTTCTATCATGTAAACTTTTCCTAACACCTCGTTGTGCTGACATTTCATTGTCCTTCCCTACGTTCTGATCTTCTAACATACCTTCGCGTCTTAGTATCTTTAAAACTCTGTTCTTTTCCTCCACCACATTTAAGGGTCTGGCTGCTTCTGGTTCTGGACAGAGGTCCCGGTAAACTCTGCCAGGGATTTGTTTCCCGCATCTGCCTTTAAAACACAATAGGTCGCTTCACCACCACACGCAAAACATTCATAGAGTGGAAAGGGGACTTACATTTACTATCTTTTGCTGCTTCTGTCGGGCTCCTTAGCTAGTAATCTACCGGCATGCCGCACGCGAAACATAGCATGAGGTGAAAGCGAGGCGTACAAAACACTTGACTAGGGACACTTCCATTATTTTGTGCAACGTTACAAACATTAGGATTGGGATTAAAGGAAACGGGATTGGGTTTTGTCGAACCATAATTGCCTGCATTGGGAACTATTCTAATCTGGCCCGACTTATTTTTATTATCTTTACTGAAAGCTTCTACTTCTACCATTCGCGCGTCTCCATAATAGTCGTTATCATTCCTATCTTTCGTATCTAATTCGCTAACTATTATGCTTCTTGAACGATTTTCTTTAAATAATCTCTCTGCCCGCTTGCACTCACTTTTGAGTTCTGCCAGGGTGCTAATTTTAGCCGCAAAAGTTAGATTTGCCAAGTATGGCTTTAGGTTCCCTTTTATTATTTTGACCAACTCAGCCTCTGGGACTTTCTTCTTTAGGCGGAATGTGAGGTCATGTACGTCGGCGTAAAAATCTTCAAATGTCTCCTGTGGGCCCTGCTTTCTTTCCATAATCTCCTTTATGACTTCGTAATCGGATTCAACAGACTTAAACTGAGCTAACAATTCTGCCTTCAACTCATCATACCCAAAGCTGTCATCATCCGCGTGATCCTCTAGTACTTGCCAGTACCATTTGAGTGCTGTGCCAGTTACCAAGCAATGAAAATCACCAATTATCTGTTCGCATGAGAGATGATGTTGGTCCCTCATTCTATCCACTCGAAACACAAAGCTTTCCACTGTCATTGTCTTGGTCGTACCGTCGAATATCAAATGCCATTTGTCCAAGTCAACTTTCTTTCTGTCCTGGTGGTGGCTAGTTCTATTTTGGTCTCATCTGTCTTCATTAGCTGGTCGGTCTTGTGAGCGTCCCGGGGTTGAAGCAGAGCGCGGCGGAGCTGACGTTGCAGCGGTTGGTGAGTGCATAGATGCGTCTGTCCGCATCTTCCTCACTTCATCCATGCAATCAGCCATAACACGATTTGGTTGCATCATAAGGGCCATCATTTAGTTTAGTTGCTCCACGCGGTCTGTGGTAGTAGTAACAGCTCCTGACGTCTCGCGACGCTGGCTGGTCAACACCTCCGACTGCTCCTTCTAATACTTCACCCTGGTTAGTTTCTTGTGACATTTCTAGTATCATCTCTAACTTTTGCGAACAACTCATGGTATTGTCGGCCGTATTGACAATTATGTTGTTGGTAACGTTAAAATTTTGTTGTGATTCGCAAGCGGAGCTTAACCGACAATCCTAATCCGAAAAATCCTAGCTGAACAGCGGTTAAAATAATCAGTGGGGATAAAATCGACCGGATGCCCTATGCCAGTATCTATTTGAGTAAGGAGCGACCCTACCACCTGGTTCTCGAGTGCCCGTGTTACGCTACGTGTTACTCTTCTATCACCGAGAATTCCCAAGCCTGTCCTCTGAATCGGAATCGGGTTTCTATTTGGATTGTCCATCCACTCACTCACAATACAAGTTTGAAACTCTCACTCGTTCTTAACAAGCAACAAACTAACCGTAAACGAAATTCATATATAAAATCTACTCTAATTTATTAAATTTGCCTCGATTAATAAACAAAAGAAAAAAAAATGGTAATGAGATAAGTAAAAAGGAAACAGTTAACCTAGCTCTTATAAATAATTAATTTAATTCAGAAAGTTCAAGGTATGCGTAAAAAAAATGAAAGGTTGTGGATATAAATATTTAAGAGTAAGAAATATATACCTAAATAAAAATTCAAAATGTTCAAGCAAAAAAAAAAAATAAAAATAAAATCAAAAGCCAAAGAAAAATTCTAACAATGTTAGTATGTAAATGTGAATAAAAATTTGATTGTTGGTGTGTGTTGGGGGGTCGTCTCCGGTGATGCAATCACTGGGATAATCTGCTACCTGTACGTGTTTACGTCGTCATATGTGTCGATATCATTCCCCCCTTTTAGTCTGACGATCCAGTTAAGCGTGCCTGGCCTAGGCCAATGCAGCTGGTAGCGCGTTAGTCTAAATGCATAAATTACCCCCACAAAAGCCTTTTTAAATCGTTCGACGAACCTCACATAAGCCAGCCGATGAGACCTTCAGATGGTAGCTCGTCAGCGTGATTCGAAACAACGTGTTGTCTGTATGCGAAGACCTCTTGGGATACCACTCCCAGCAGTCCGAAAACCTGCGTTAGGAAGGTAATACATACTCCCCCCTACGGCTATTATAGTTTCCTCTTTCACATTCGCCACAGGTCTAACCTCGAGCGAAGCTGACAGAAGAAAATGAAACTAAAATAACCTGCACTGATCAGTCCTGTCCAAAGAAGGAAACTATATAGCATGGAAAGGTGGGAAGAAAGCAGAAATAATCAGATATAGAAAAATTGAACAGATAAAGTTTTGAAGTGATTACGAGAAAAACTAAAAGTGCTGGATTATTACTCGTTGGGCGCCATTTTTGTTGTGTAAGCCTGAAGTCGTGGATGGGAAGTTGTGGCGGGCCAGGCATGCTGGAAGCCCGGGCTAAGCTCGTCGTAAGTGGGCGCGGTTCTTGCCACTTCTTTCCGCTCACTGCTACGCAATCAAAGAAATATATAAGGGTTCATGCCTGTTACAATAGGAAAGGTGAAAAGCAGGAGAAACCGTCCGGTCAGCTTGGAGTCAGCCCTCCCGCTCTGTTTGAACACCAAACAGCCATGAGCTCTACTTCGACTCCACATACTTTAGTAGAACTCCCAATACTGACGTTGGTCCGTGCGTCGAATGGTCAAGTCATGTCCGACGTCCGTTCAACTAGTCCCGGCAGCGAGATAGTTCACCTGTGTTGCACCATTGCTCCTGGAGAGCAGCCCCTCTTACACCAACCATAGAATTCTAGCAAGCCAGGGTAAACTTATATACCACTATGATCTTCTAACTGAAAGACTGTAACTTCGTTAACACCGAACAGAATTCCATTTATTTAGTTCATTAATTCAAATCTCTTTCTGACTAATGTTGTGTTTTTTTCTTCCTATACATTTACATATATAATTTAGCTTTACTTTACTTCTCACAAACAAATCCCTAAATCTTATTTCTACGATCAGCTAGCTCTCCTCCTCTTACACTCCTTTTCTTCTTCCAATTCTTTCCCTCCTTTTTTTTGTTATTTGATCAAAAAAAAACTATCTATAATTACGTTTATAATTCTTAATTATTCCTCCTTTTTATTTCATTCACGAAAAACTTCTAAAGCATTGCAAGGGTTAATATCATGCATATGAGTATCTATGCATACGAACATATGCGTAGATACATTCATGCAAAAGAGACAAAAATCAATAACTATAACAATATTTGCAAAAAAAAGGTAATATTTATGTTTGCATATGTAAGTACGTATTTATATGTATACGTAAGCATGTAAATCACTCACCTAATTTCTCGCTCCGCTGGAAAGGCTGTGGGAATGAATTAATCCCTAGAACATACATACATATACTCAATATACGAGTGGGTCTTAGAATCTAATTGGAAGAATTCCAAGTCTGATATGTGGCTGGAGCGCTAATTCGAAGCTGTGGGCAACGAGTAAATTAGTCTCAAATAAAAATGCACTAGCCTGCTATAAATGGTACTTGTTGCAATCTGAACCCGCACAAAATAAATACACTCCCGAATTTATTTATTTTATTTATATGTTACAGTCTTACGACCTAATAATAAAACTGACATTCGTACATATGTATATGAATTTTAATGTTTTTATTGCAAATTATGTATACAATAACTATATATATTATATTACATATGTCTATATTAGGCCGCATGAATAAAAATATGCAATTGCCCCCTCCAAAATGTTCCGACCTTCCACTTCAATTTATTTGAATAATCGAGTACAAGGTCGGAAATTCCCAGAAAACGCAATTGCAGTTCCCAATCATACGGCAGAGCAGGCAAATTAGGCAAGTGGTCTGAAGAGGCAAGTTCCAGGCCATATTGTTAGGGCAGTTGGAAAGGACTAGTTTCCAATCTGCACCTTGCCTTCTCATATTATTGCCACAATTGTTAGGGCAGTTGGAAAGCACTAGTTTCCAATCTGCACCTTCCCTTCTCATATTATTGCCACAATTGTTAGGGCAGTTGGAAAGCACTAGTTTCCAATGTACACCTTCCCTTCTCACATTGTTTCTTCTGTTGTTAGGGCAGTTGGAAAGCACTAGTTTCCAATATGCACCTCTCTTCTCACATTGCTGCTTCAGTTGTTAGGGCAGTTGGAAAGCACTTGTTTCCAATCTACACCTTCCCTTCTCACATTGTAGCTTCAGTTGTTTGGACAGTTGGAAAGGACTAGTTTCCAATGTGCACCCTCACTTCTCATATTGTTGGTTCGGTTCGATGAGGATTTCCGATGTTATACACGCTGTCTGAATGAACTAGATCCAGAGCAGCACTGTTTGATAGGGTAGGAGGATGGTGCTTGGGGGATTGGTGTTTCGACTCTGTCAAGATTTGCAGATTCAGCAAGCTGCCTGAGTGGATTGGATCCAGAGCAACCCGGCCGGATGGAAAGGATTTGTTTCCATGCCGAGCCTATATCTGATAGTTAGTGTTCGACAGTGATCAAGTAACGATCTCTGGAAGCTGGCAATGCTTTCACAATTTCTTGTTTGTGGCGGTAGTCGTTAAAACACTTTAATCCTTTGTAGAATATGTTCATTTTATCCACTTCTGTCCTATATAACGGCAATCTAAAGCTATTATTTTCCCTGAGTATGTATGAGTGTGTTTCATTTATATATCTGAGATTGGCGCTCAGGTAGTCCGGCAACCGACCATTCTTTATATTGAATACGAATTTCATGGCGTGATAAAAAATTTTCTGCTTAAAACTCAGCCACTTCATATCGTTCAGTATAAATCGCATTGCTCTGTTTTGCATTTTTTGTAACTTGTCGATTTGTGTATCGCTTGCCATGAAAAAGATCGTTGGACAATATATGAAGTGTGGTTCTATTATGGACCTGTACACTAGTGTAGTATACCTTCTTCCTAGGTACTTACATGATCCTTTCATGAGACCAATTTTTTTAACAATTTTATTTACTGCATAGTCAAAATGTTCATCGAATTTTAACTTATTATCAATCTACATACCTAGGTATTTAATGATTTTTACCTCCTCGAGCTTTTCATCTCTGATTTTTAAGCTATAGTTGAATGAGTTCGCATTAGCCACCCTAGATAAGACCATGAACTGTGTCTTTTTCAAATTCACTTCAAGTTTGTTTAAACATAACCATTTATATAAAGAGTCAAGATCTTCCTGCATCTTAGATATGGCATTTGGTAAATTACTCTCACTGATGGTTAGAAGCGTATCATCCGCGAACAGTTTTATTTTACAGTATTTCAGTACCGTATTTATGTCATTAATGTAAATGTTAAAAAGTATTGGAGCAAGCACCGATCCTTGAGGCAGACCGATATTTACTGCAACCGTTTTTGACATTTTTGACTCAATCACTGTTTGTTGCTTACGGTCTGAAAGAAAACTTCGACACCAAGCCAGCTCAATGTTCTCTATACCAATAGCTTCAAGTTTTTTCAACATTCTAGTCCTGTCAATAGTCTCAAAGGCTCTTTTTAGGTCAATAAACACCGCTAAGACATTCCTCTTGGAGGAAAGGTCCTCCTTCCATTGTGACAGAACAAAGTTCAGTGCAGTCTCACAAGAATGCTTTGCCCTGAACCCTGATTGCTCTTTTATGAGTACATTATTGCACTCAACATAATGTACCAATTGGTTTTTTACAACCGTCTCTAAGATTTTTTCCATATTGGGAAGGGTGTTAATTGGCCTAAACTCCTCAGCTTTTATCACATTTTTTACTTTTTTCACTGGAACTATTGTCGAAGTTTTCCATTCGTCCGGTACAGTTCCAGATTGCAGACTCTTATTTATTAATAACGCGTAAAAATGGCCCATGTATTCAACTGAGTCATTAATGACACCCTCCGTTAGTAAGTTATTTCCAAAAATTTTTCTCTTAAATTTCTTAACAATTTGGATGATATCTTCCGTACTAACTTCTTCAAATTTAAATGTCGTTTGAGATTTTGCCGGCTGGGTTGAGTCATCAGCAATGTCTTGTATATAACTGTTAATCTCAATAATACTGTCCACAAAGAATTTGTTTAAATGCTCTGCGATTTCCCAGCTGCTATCNACTCTCACTGATGGTTAGAAGCGTATCATCCGCGAACAGTTTTATTTTACAGTATTTCAGTACCGTATTTATGTCATTAATGTAAATGTTAAAAAGTATTGGAGCAAGCACCGATCCTTGAGGCAGACCGATATTTACTGCAACCGTTTTTGACATTTTTGACTCAATCACTGTTTGTTGCTTACGGTCTGAAAGAAAACTTCGACACCAAGCCAGCTCAATGTTCTCTATACCAATAGCTTCAAGTTTTTTCAACATTCTAGTCCTGTCAATAGTCTCAAAGGCTCTTTTCAGGTCAATAAACACCGCTAAGACATTCCTCTTGGAGGAAAGGTCCTCCTTCCATTGTGACAGAACAAAGTTCAGTGCAGTCTCACAAGAATGCTTTGCCCTGAACCCTGATTGCTCTTTTATGAGTACATTATTGCACTCAACATAATGTACCAATTGGTTTTTTACAACCGTCTCTAAGATTTTTTCCATATTGGGAAGGGTGTTAATTGGCCTAAACTCCTCAGCTTTTATCACATTTTTTACTTTTTTCACTGGAACTATTGTCGAAGTTTTCCATTCGTCCGGTACAGTTCCAGATTGCAGACTCTTATTTATTAATAACGCGTAAAAATGGCCCATGTATTCAACTGAGTCATTAATGACACCCTCCGTTAGTAAGTTATTTCCAAAAATTTTTCTCTTAAATTTCTTAACAATTTGGATGATATCTTCCGTACTAACTTCTTCAAATTTAAATGTCGTTTGAGATTTTGCCGGCTGGGTTGAGTCATCAGCAATGTCTTGTATATAACTGTTAATCTCAATAATACTGTCCACAAAGAATTTGTTTAAATGCTCTGCGATTTCCCAGCTGCTATCGTATAGCGTGCCACTTATTAGCACTTCTTTGATTTTTTCTTTGTTGTCTGCATTATTGACTACATTTTTTAAGTACTTCCACATAAATCGATTGTTCCCTCTATTTTCTTCAACTTTGTGTTCAAGATGCTGTATTTTTTAACTTTAATAAATTTCTTATATTTTTTTAGCCACGTTGTATTCTGCCCAGTCTCCTGTCAAAGTGGCCCTTTCATGTAACTTAAACTTCATTTTATTGGTTTCTACTAACTCCCTATCATACCACTTATTTCTTAATTTGATACGATTTTCTTTCCTATAGGTTAACTGATTCATGATCGACATTATGCTTTGGTTAATATAGTCCAGCATACCCTCAAGCTCACAAAGTTGCATTGTCTCAAGAGATGTAATAAGTTATCGGGGCTATACCTATCCCAAGATGTTACTTCTGACAGTTTTGAAATTGACTTAGGCTTATTTACATTACATCGAAACAGTATAGTTTCATGATCCGATATTCTTTGTTGTTCCAACTTTCCACATGATACCTCTCTGCTATTAGTATACAACAAGTCAATGAGTGTTTCGGAATACTCGGTAACCCGCGTATTAAAATTGATTTGTTGTTTCATAGCTAGGTGAGCGAAGATCTCATTGAGTTTCCTACTATAGCTTGATATTACGTTAAGGTTTATATTGAAATCCCCGATTATGATAGTATCTACCATATTATCACATGTTTCAGATAGGATGGCCTCCATATAGGTCAGGAAATCTGCATCACTTGTACTAGGTGAGTGATAAACCACACCGATTTGACACCTCTTTACCCAATTTTT
>NW_016158891.1:34944-50328 GCF_001687245.7 Rhagoletis zephyria | reverse complement strand
CAGTTTATTTTTGCAATTATTAGCACTATGATTGAAACCTAAGCACTTATAACATCTTTTCACTATCTGTCCGTCATAAACTGGGCAGCGGTCCCGTCCAATATTCAATCTCTTAGATTCTAGGACCTCCACAAAGACTTTATGCTCTACCTCGATTAATGCATTAAATGATGTTGAAGTCACGTTATTTCTTTTTGGCTTAAATACTTTTAAGCATTTTAAGTTTGCCTCAGCCAAGTACATATTCCGTGATTTTATTCTGCTTATGACCTCTGTTTCAGTGTATTCAGCGTTTATACGGGTTATCAGTATTTTTGGCCTGTTCATTTTAGGTTCAGAGATCTCATATTGTTCCTTATTAAGATTATTAGCTAGAGTAGATTTCATTTTCTCTTTCTCAGTAACACTGTTGGCATTTATTACAATTTTCATATTAGTGGCATCGATTTTATTAAGATCCACCCTAGTTTTCTCAGCCGCTTGCTTATTTTTTGGCTTAATTATTATTGTAGGTACACCTTTTACTGCATTGGCACACGATACACCCACACTATGCTGTAAGTTCTCTTTACTCTGACATGCAGCTTTCTTAACTTCCGCAATAATGTCATCTCTTTGCTTGCATATCTCAGTAGTTGATGCAACTACTCTTGATATTTGATCTTTGTTGGTCTTGCACAGACGTTCTACCCTCTTTATTAGTTCTAATTTCTCTTGGTTAGTTTTTTTGATGTTATCCATCAAACCTCTTATTTCTTTATTATGTTCATTTAGCATCTTTTCAATGTCGCTTTTTTGCTCTATTATATTAATTTTGTTAGTCTCAGCTATGCTCATCATTTGTTTGAGAGCATCATCCACATTAGAAATGTAAGTCATGCAGTCATGACACATGAAGCGCAAAGCTTACAATTTGCCAACCCTTGCAAACAGTAATCGTCTATTTGTGCACACGCAATTGTTTTGTGGTACACTCTCCCACACACACCAGCACAGCTCACACCGGTTTCTCCTCTGATGCCTTTTCGGCATCTTCCGCACTCCGTCATTCTCCCACTCACCGCTACTTTTTATTTGTTTATAACAGCGAACGTTGGTAGAATTTTGTGTACGTATGTTTGTTTGGTTGCGTATATTTATTTTAATAATATTAATACATAGTGTTTATTTGTATATATCACTTTCGCAAAAATATTTAAAAATTTGTACCAATATGTACGTAGCTCACTAATATGTGTCTTTTAGCACTTTTCGACGAGCGATCAAAAAACTCGTCCGTGGGCTTTGGCGTTTAACTCGGAATTTGAATTCACATGTATTTCGTGCATTAGTATGCGTAAATTTTTGGTGAAAAAAAAACGATTTTCGTTACCATTCGGTTAACCAATGATTTGGACAAATCCCGGAAAACACGAAGCTGAAAATTGCTATGCATGCACCAACAATACATTTGGTTTCAATCGAAAAAGAAACCATGAAATTATGTATAGTTGGCCCTCACCTTAATCGCTGAGTGTATGAAATAGGTAAAAGTTTCTGTATGTTTTGAAGATACCACGCCTAAGTATAACCAACCTTGGAAAGTCTGCAGCAGATGTCCAAATTAAAAAAAAAATGGTGCAGAACTTGTTTAGTTTTTGTCCGCCGAACAAACAAACTTAACATTTGTATATCGATGGCTGAGTGGGAGATCTACCTATCTCGGCAGCCAGTTCGAAAACGCCCTATCTCAGAAAACTTTTCAACAACGCCCTACTTCAGAATTTGATTGAAGAACGCACTATTTCAGAATTTTATTGAAAAACATCCTATCTCAGAATTTTGTTAAAGAACGCCCTATCTCAAAATACATTGAAAATATGCTGAGATAGGGCGTTTTTAAATCGGCAGCTGAGATAGGTCGATCTTACACTCGATATATGCATATATGTACGTACATATACTCATAAATATTTAATTCCATAGATCGGTCTTGTGTCGTCTACAAAGGTGTACCGAGCGCTCATTTACCTGTTGCACATAGTGATGGATAACAAGTTACAAATATTCCATCCGAACTCGAAACTGTCTATGATTGCAAACAGTCTATGGCAACGCCATTACCACTTTTTGATTGATCTGATTACATTCCGATTGAAAACAATTTACCGTCTTTCATATCCCAAGAACACCTAAACAGCATGGTGCGTAAATTAAATCTCTCCCATAACAACGCAATGATTTTGGCATCAGAACTGAAAAGCGTGAATGTTTTAGCACCAGGAGTAAAAGTAACGGCCTACAAACATAGACAAGATCCGTTTATGCCATATTTCAAGTTATCGTAAGATGGCACTCAGGCTTATGCATTGATGTTGCAGGTTTGATGAATGAAATGGGAATTACTGACTATAANCGGCTTATTGCATTGATGTGGCAAGTTTGATGAATGAATAGGGAATTACTGACTATAAACCCGAACAATGGCGTCTCTTTATTGACGCATCAAAGCGAAGTTTGAAAGCAGTCTTGCTCTATCGCGATAGTAGCAAGAAACCCGTTCCCATCTTGTATGCCGTTGGAATAAAGGAATCATACGAAAAAATGCAATTAATCTTAGATAGCATCAAGTACGAAGAGCACAGGTGGCGCGTGAACTGTGATTTTAAAGTTCTCTCACTACTATCAGGCATGCAAACGGGCTACACTAAATACTGTTGTTTGTTCTGTGATAGTAGACCCAAATGCAATCACTATACCAAATGTTATTGGCCAAAAAGAAAGGAACAATCGATTGGTCAATTCAATATAGTTCACGAGCCCTTGATAGCGCTTAATAAAATCATGCTTCCCGATTCACATATCAAACTTGGTGTTGTTAAGAATTACATCAAACAGATGGTTAGAGTCAACGAGCCTGCATTCCTATATTTGAAAAATAATGCCTTTCCAAAACTTTCCGTTAAACAAATGCGTGAAGGTAGTTTTTTGATTGTATATGAGTGAAAATCTCTCAAGTGGTTGTAAACCGAATAAAGTGATTTGTGCGAAAATATCTTGACCGTCCAATTTTTGGTGGCCCATTTGAGAGATTTTCGCTCATATATTTTATTATATTGCTCTCTTGCTTTAAGAACCTATAGTACAATTTCAAAATTTTCTTTTTAAAATAGAATTACAATTTATTTAAATAAATATGTCTTAACAATTTGAATGTTGAATTAATAATAATAATTTTTCAGCAATGAAATTTCTCTGAATGTAAAATCATCAACAGAAACAAAAACTATTTCTAAACAAGTATCAAAGACTTAAAGTGTGTGTACATATATTTTTGCGTCAACTTATGACACTACAAATACTCCCCCTCCAAATCAAGCAGAAAGTTATATTGTATAAATGTTGCTAATTTCAAAGATTGTATTTTTAAAGTAAAGAAAATGTGACTCGTTTCTTTAGTGTACCATGTATATTAATATTTGGTTTGTGTTCCGTGTATGCAGGTTTAATTCGATCGATATATTCTTGGATTCTCCATTTATAAGTATTTTAAAAAACTTCGAATTCTTCTCAATAACTTCAAAAGGTCCCTCATAAGGGCAGCTTAAACCAGGTTTTTTATTAATAATTTTAACAAAAACCTGTTTACATGTTCTTAAACTGCTTGGCATAAAACAATTTTCCGAAGTAGTATGTTGTGATAAATTTGAACGAGAGTTTTTAAAATAACTTTTTAATTTAGTTAAGAAGTCTGTGTTATTGAAATCTTTCTGAGTATCAGTAACAAGTTCACCTGGTAATCGTAAATTTTGACCGTAAACCATTTCCGAAGGAGTTGCCCCTAAATCTTCTTTAAAACAAGAACGCAAACATAATAAAATTATCGGTAGGTCTTCTGACCAATTGTTTGATGT
Source organism: Rhagoletis zephyria (assembly GCF_001687245.7). NCBI lineage: Eukaryota > Metazoa > Arthropoda > Insecta > Diptera > Tephritidae > Rhagoletis > Rhagoletis zephyria. The sequence goes on along the minus strand of NW_016158891.1, from coordinate 46,435 downwards.
ACCACGAGCAACAATTGAAGCTTTCAATTGCCGATGGAACCGTTCTATCATTCCATTTGCTTGAGGATGATATGCGGAAGTTGTAATTAGCTCACTTCCAATATACTTCGTCAGCTCACGGAAGATGTTTGAAGTAAACTGAACTCCTTGGTCACTTGTTATATGAGTCGGTACCCCACAACGTGGAATATATTGCTGAATAAATTTTTGAACAATAGATTTTGCTGTAGCTTTTCATAAAGGATAAGCTTCAGGCCCACGCGTATTTCTATCAATGATTGTTAAGATATATCTACATCCATTTGACATTGGTAACGGACCTACAATATCTGTATGTATATGTTCAAATCTGCCCTTAGGAATTTCTATTTTTATACCCGAGCGCACTTGTGCACAAGGGTATTATAACTTTGTTCGCATATCGGTTGTTTGTAACAGACAAAACGAATCGATATAGACAAATGTATACATAAATGATCAGAATGAAAAGAGAAATCGATTAAGCGGTGACTGTCTGTCCGTCCGTCCGTCCGTCCGCCTGTGCACACGATAACTCGAGCAAAAATTGAGATATCTTAACGAAACTTGGTATGTGCACTTCTTTCGAGAGTAGGACGGATGGTATTGAAAATGGGCAAAATCGGACAATAAGCACGCCTACCTCCCATATAACGGTAATTTTCCGAAATACGAAAACTGCGATATTTTAGTAACTACTGAAGATTATTCACTCTAAATTTATATTTACAATAACCTTTAGACGAAAAATAAGAATATTGTACATTTTTGGAAAATGGGCGTAGCCACGCCCACTTATGGCTACATGTGTATATCTTGGCAACCGCTGCACCAATTTCTTCCAAACTTGGCACAGTTGTTAGTCTTGCTACAGCATAAAATTTTTAAAATCGGACAATACCACGCCTACCTCCCATATAACGGTAATTTGGAGAAATACGAATTCTTCGATAAATCAACAAATTTTAAAGCTACTTTACTCAAAATTTATGCTTGCAACAATTCTTTGCCAAGAAATACGTTTATGACAAAATTTTGGAAAATGGGCGTAGCACCGCCCACTTATGATCACATATATGTATCTCGGTAACCGTTCTACCAATTTGTACCAAACTCGGTATGATTATTGTGCTTGCCACATAGAAGCAAACCGTTATTATTGGAATCAGATTCAAATTACGACCACTTTTCATATAACGGCAAATTGCAGAAATGCTTGAAACTTCAATATTTCGAAATTTAAGGACGCTAATTTACTCAAAACTGATACACACCGGCTTACCATGTAGCGGTACCTGCGCCGGGTATTTATTGTTCGGCTCCGCCCGAACTTAGACTTCCTTACTTGTTGAAACTGGAGACTTAACATGTCTAAAAACTTTTGACATTTGACAATCAATACATGTTTTTGCCCATTAAAAAAAAAAAAAAAATTACTGCAAGCAAATTTTATTTTAATTAAAGCCTGAAAATTCGGTATTTCACAAATTGATACAACAATCAATACAATTACAAAATCAAGCTTCAATTTCATTAAGCTTTGGCTGCATATTCTCTGACATTGTTGCTGATATTCAAGTTCCCATCGCAAATACAGTAAACAGATTGTCAAAGGTCAAAAGTTTTTATAATAAAAATGATAAAAACTTTTTAAACGATCGTAAATCAAACCTACGCCACTTTATAACTACTCGCTCGAGGCGACAAACTTGAAAAAGTTGAAACTTGACAAAATTGTAAATTCTCTTCGATTGACGCTGCTCCAGTTGAGAGGACTTTCAGTTATGTTCAGGGACGTGAACCAGCTTTGAACCGAGTCGGTTTTGAACCGGAAAACCGATATTTTCTATTAATTAACTGAACCATTAACCGAACCGAAATTTTCCACAAATGTTTGATCCGAACCGAAAATCGAACGACTTTCTATAAAGGTTTAAAGGTTCGTTTCAACCAATTTTCAATAGATAAATGTACCAACTTTTTTTTTTTTTGTTAAACATGGTAATACCTACCATGTTTGTTTACCATGTGATAATATCAAAAGTAAAGGCAACCCATCTCACTAGACAGACACTTGACCCTTAACGTTGCGCGTTGTTGCACTTGACACTTAAACTTGCGCGTTATTTTTTTGTTTTTCGAACCGTTGAACCGAACCGAAATCCCGGTTCAAAGACCAAAAATACCGCTTTGACGAACCAATCCAAAAGTGCAAAAACGGTTCGAACCGCTGTACCGAACCGACCAAATTTTTCATCCGGTTCACGTCCCTGATTTTTAATGCTTTATTCTGTGACTGGTTAGATATACGTTTTATCAGTCCACAGTTATTTTTTTACGAGTTAAGGCTCAGTTATGCATACTTTGCACTGCACTGCACTGCATGACGTTTTACGTAAAAATCAAAAATCAACAGACTTTTACATATATAATGCGTTGAGTTAGGTAACCGCTTACACGCAAAGCTCATTTAACATATTCCTTATGCGACAACTCTCATGCAACGCAAAGTATGCATAACCGAGCCTTTAAACTTGCCTAATATTTTTTATTGCGGATAATAAACAAACTGCTTATCCAAATTAAACAAATTTGGTATCATATGAAAGAGGACTGAGATAGCTTTTATACAGAAGTAACGAACGTAGGTTACCACCGCTATTTATATTTTTTATTACAATTTAATACAAAATAAATTCATATACATACCTGACCCAACTTTTGTTTTATGGTAATTAATTAAAATTTTTTTTGTGAAATATTTTTCAATATGTGGCTTTCCTCGTTTAGAGATTTCGATTTTAAAGCTATTTAAGTCCTCTTTCATTTGATACCAAACTTGTTTAATTTGGATAAGCGGTTTGTTTATTATCCGGAAAAGACTTTTATTTCGGAATAACAAATATTTGGCCAATTTTAACTTGTAAAAAATAACTGTAATTTCTGGTCCCTTCAATATTCGCATTCGAAAAAGATACGCATTGATTTTTGCGAATGCGAATGTTAAAATTAATGCGGAAGCTTCGCGGTTGCGAATGCGAATGCAAATATTCGCAACAACCCTGATCTGAACAATCAGTTCTATGGGAGCTATATGTTATAGTGAACCGATTTCCATGATTGATGAGAAATAGCTAAGGTAATATCAAAATACAGTCACGTGCGAAATTTTAGTAAAATAAGCTTAAAACTGAGGTAATTATTAACAAAAAACCTAAAATTTAAGCAGATTTTCAAGCACCGTTATCTCGAAAACTAGAGCCAATCTGGAAAAACGGATGACGCCATTGAATTTAAAAGATCCCAGCTAAGTAAGATCAGCTATCAAAACATTTGCCCAGAAAAAAATTCAAAACCTGAGCACAGTGTTTTAAACGACGAAAAATTCACTTTCAGAACTCTAAAACTTCCCCCCCAAATAACGCCATCGTAATCTAGAGGCCAAAATTAAGTTTACGTGTTTGGCCGTTTAGCTGTGATATTTCAAAACCTTAAAATTTACCTACAGTGTTATTAAAGATTAGAAATATTTTGCTTTATTTGATACTGGTAGTAAGTTTAATATCATGACTGACAGTGTTCATAAATCCTTGGGAGGACCAGAATTACACCAAACAAACATTTGCTTAGTAGGTTTCGGTGAACGAAAATCCAAACCAAAAGGGATACTAAATTTTGAAATTATGATTGATAAAGAAATTTTTTATATACATTTTCTGGTGGTATCTGCTAAGTGTATGGACGTAGCCGTAGTAATTGGAGAAGAATTTTGTTCTCAGGGAGAAATACATATCAATCGTGATGGACGTTTTATTAAGAAAAAAAAACGTTGAAAATGAAGTGGTATTTCATATGACGAATATAGAAATAACAACAGATGAGATTGACATTGATGAGAGTGCTAGTACGGTAGCAAAACAAGAAGTGCGTGATTTGGTATATTATTATAAGCTGGAGAAATGTAAATCAACAAACGTTGAAATGAAAATCGTGTTGCAAGACGATACACCCATATCGTTTAGACCGCGTCGACTTCCTTAAAAGAAATGTGCATAGATGAAGATCAAATAGAAGAGTGGTTAAGGAACGGGTGAGAGTTCGGTGACTTAAGCAGTCTCGTGTACTTGTTGCATGTCAACGCGATTTTTCGTGATTTGACTCGACGTGAAATTGCACTGCCATACATAGACGACATAATTATATCGGCCAAAAATGAAGATGATTCTTTGTGTAATTTAAAAATAGTGCTGAATCGATGTATGGATTTGTTCTAAATTTGAAGAAATTGCTTTTTTTGAAAAAGCGTGTGGAATTTCTTGGTCATGTAATAGAAAGCCAAAACATTTCGCCGTCACCATCTAAAGTCGATGCTTTGGTGAAGTTTCCATTACCAGAAAATGTTAAGCAATTACAGTGTTTCTTAGGTCTTGCTGGATACTTGATAGGAATGTTAATCCCGGGATCCTGGACTTTTTAAGGTCACGAAAATCCAGGGATTCTTGGCAAGTAATCCCGAGATTTTTGGGATTTGCAATTTGCACTGTTGGCAATACTGGAAACTCCTCCTCTTGACCAGTATTGTTAATATTTCTTTTTTTTATTTAATAATTAATATTCTTTTATAAATATCTAGCTCATTATACATATAACACCGCGCGATAGTAAATTTTAAACACAAATATCAATATATTCCCGAAACCATGGGCCAAATATAGTAAAATTGCGTTTTTAGTTTTTCACTCTGACGTCAGTAATTTAAAAATGATTTAAAAAATTCAGAGAAATGTGCTTAGAGAATAAGTAAGGGTGTAAAATTAATGAGGAAATCCTGTAGAATTTAAACAGATTCAAGTTTCTGGTGCAGAAGGGCTGGTAAATACCGAAAATGTCATTTTAAAATTTTATCCTTGAAATTTCACAATATTTGTTTTTGAAAAAATTATATGTTAATAGCCGATAACTTCCTCGAGTTTCGTTCTTCTAACTTTGTTAGCGTAAAAACTACCTATTCGTCCTTGTGAAAAATTTAAATTTTTTAAATTCTAAAGAAATTTCCTATTGCATTTGTAACCCACATTTTTATTCTACATTGCATTGAATTCTTTTAACAATTTTTTGGAATTAATCATATATTTGAAATTACAAAGTCCTTCAAAATAAATCCTGCGGTCAGAGAGAAAAAATAAAAACGCCACTTTAAATAAAAAAAATAGGTTTCAAACCCATTTATTATTATTCATTTCATGGTAGGAGAGCTTCTCAAAGAATTTAGAAGCAATTTTTTCCATTCAAGTTGTTGAAAAGTAATTAATGTCTAAATCCCGGGACTAATCCCGGGATCTCGGGATTGTCACAATGCCATCCCGAAAATGCCGGGATCGGAAAAATCCGAAAAATTAACATCCCTAGTACTTGAGTTTGTGCCTTCAGTTTGAATAAGCCGATGAAAAAATTTGAGCGATTGACGCTCTTAAGAAAATATTGAGCGAGAAACCAGTGCTCGGTATTTTTAATCAGTTGTACGAGGAGGAAGTTCATACGGATGCTTTCGTTGATGGTTATGGCGCTGTACTATTCCAAAAATTTCCTCATGAGAACCAGTTACATCCTATATACTATATGAGTAAGAAGACTTCTGATGCTGAACGAAAATACTCAAGTTGTGAGCAGTGTTGCCATTTTGTACTTTTGGAGCTAGATTTAGCACTTTATTTTTCTATTCAGCTCCGAAAATTGGGTTTTAGCTCCTAGCTCTTTCTTTAGCTCTTTTCAAATTTATCTAGCACTTTTTTAGCTCCAGAAAGTTTTATTTGTATTTGGTATATATAAGCCAAAACTAAAGCGTTGATAAAATGGAAAATTTCGACATGCAGTCTTTTTCATATCGGACACCAAATTTGGTGTCACAACTTCGATTGGCTCCATATTTTTTTTATGGGTTGTATACATGTAATAACATGTGTGACAACATCAAGGCGCACTCCACAAGTCGGAGGAGAAGCTCTGCCAAACACTAACATATGCAGTGTATCCACCATAAGCTCTTGGATCTAGGTTAAAGAACTCAAAAATTAATTAGAAGAAAATCCTTTTTCTGATAGCGCGGATTTTTTTTTACCTTACTAATTTTACCTTTAACCCATTGGGCATGAATCACGTAACTTTGAAACGATAGTCGTTCAAACGATACTGACAAAACGACGTCGTCAAAACACTGATTTATTCATTTGTGTTGCTGTTACGTATTACTGTTATTGTTACGTGAAGCAAAACTAGAATCGAGTTGACGATATCGCACAAACGGTCAAACAATTTTTGGTTTTCATGAAGCAAGACAATCTCGACATGATAGACGATTGTCGTCTTACGTGAAGTAAAACTTTCCAGAAAAATTTTGAAAAAAAAAATTTTATTCTATTCAAATATCTGAAATTACAGACTTTAACAGTTTGTAAAGTATTTTTAGTTCACTGTTATAAGTGCCACATCCACCAATTCGAAATATATGCACCTTATATTGGTTTTAAAAGATTTTTTCAGCACTTAAACTTATAAAATTCGTTGTTTTATTAAAGAGTTATTCATTCCGTAGATGGAAGAAAAGATACGAACCCATATCGCCAACTGTGTTTCATGTATTGTTTTGCATCCGATCCATAAAGAGGCCATGCCGCTTCATAAATATCATATTGATTTTCTTGGTCCCTTGGAGTCCACGAGTAAGTTTTATAAGCACATATTTGCTCTTATCGACGCTCTTACTAAATTCGCGTGGTTATGTCCAACGAAGACTATATCAACAGAAGATGCAATCAGCCGTTTAAAAATGCAAAGTAATACATTTGGTAATCCTGTCCAGATAATTTCTGATCGGGGTTCCGCTTTCACATCCGATGCTTTTCGACGCTATTGTGAATAAGTTATTCAGCACTCAAAGGTAACCACTGCTCTACCTCGTGTCAATGGCCAAGTGGAGCGGTTGAATGATGTTATTACTAGCGTTTTAACAAAGCTAAGCAAGAGTGATCCAACTAAGTGGTATAAATTTGTGGACAGAGTGCAGCAAGTAGCAAACTATACGTTTAACCTAAATATCAACATGACACCGTTTGAGCTACTAGTAGGCGTTAAAATGCGAACAATCGACGATTTTAACATTAAAAACCTTATAGAAGAGGAAATCCGACTACAATATCAAGAGCAAAGGGATGATCTAAGACAAAAGGCAAAAAGCAAATATTGAAAATATAAGACGAAAATAGGAAGTCTTACAACCTTAGACGCAAAGAAGCTAATAAATACGTGCTTAACGATTTAGTTATTGTAAAACGTACACAGTTTGGAAGAGGGCTCAGACTAAAGTCCAAATATTTGGGTCCGTACCGTATAACCAAGATAAAACCGAACGATTCTTACGACCTTATAAAATCTGGCGACTGTGAAGGCCCAAAGCGAAGTTCAACTTGCGCCGAATTTATGAACGCGTGGGTAAACTATACTCAAGGTGGCGATGATGCATTCGAGGGCGAATGATCAGCAGGATGGCCGCATTGTGGGATTGAGGAAATCTCAAGGTAGTTGGAAACGTCAACTCACAGAACGTTAGTTACATTGTAACAAAACTAAAGCCTCACCGACGACGACAAAAGAAAAGAAAAAGATATATATGAGAAGTCGGCTGGACGTTTGACGAGAAGACGTGAGTTTAATTATTTCATTTTATGTATCTTGTATTGTAATACTTTCTGAATGACACTTTGAGATTTGACGAAGAGAATCGAGCATGATTTCTAATAATTTTAACTTGATATACAATTTTTTCAAAACTTTTTAAGCTTTACTTTTGATCTGCAATCGAATAACGTGCGAAAACCATTGTTAAGCTTTTAAATAAACGAGAAAATTTAATAGTATCTAAACTATCCTACATATATGTGTGGCCCAGAGTAAATTTTAAATTTGTTTGTTGAGTTATGAACACGTAATGTTCACAATTTCACAGCTTACACATAAAATTTGCTCTAAAAAATGTTTGTTTAAATTTATGCATATAAAGAGAGGTAACCAGTTTCCTCTCCTAAGGTGTGCAAATATACACCCCGTGTAATAAAATTAAACACTGGCTATTTACTGTTACATACAAAATTTGTCGCGTGGAGCAAAATTACACATACACACATTACACAGAAAATGTTTAAAATTAAGTAAATATGAGCACTTAATGTTTATCATTAGTAATAAATGTATTTTTTAAAAATTTGCAATTTTAAACATTTCATGTGTATATTTATGTGTATATTTTAAACATCTCATGTTAAAAATCAAATCTTAAACATCTTATGTGTATAATTCCGCAGATTCTCATTGAAAAATAAACACTTTTCAGAAGTAGTTTACCATGCAGTTTTTAAAGTGAATATTAGAAGTGATAAAGTGATCAGTCTTTTATTGGTTGAAAGATTCCACGTATAGCACATACGGAAAAACAGGCTCTACGAGTAGATCAGTGATGCACAGCTTTTACTCTGTGCGTGTCCATATAAAATCTACAGTGAATTTTGAAGAGATCCGAGATGCGGGCGCTGTTTTGGGTATCAATGGTAGATACAACCCACCCCTTTGAAGCGTCACCTTGTGCTTTATTGACTATTATAGCAAAGGCTACCTTTATCGGTAAATGTTTTCATACTAATTGGAAAGGCATGACTGGAAAATTAATTTATGGGGTAATAAATCCGACTGCTTCAGGGTATTCAAAAATTCTATAGGATATAATTGATCGTTGCTTATACATTGTTGAACAGAACCTGAACTGAGGTAAATCGTTTCTTCACCAAATAGCAGATTGGAAAAATATGCTCATGCATTTTTGGACATAATATCTCTGCTGAATAAAACTAGGGAGTATGGTTATTATTGATTTGTGTGACATTGAATACGGAAGTAATAACACTGTCTTAATTACAATAACATTTAATCGCTTCATTGGAGTATTCCGTGTGTACTTCAAAATCGCCAATACCTGATTAGAGTAGCCATTCAGTAAAAAAATGCCGGCATATTACGGATCAACTTATGAGTTTTAACCTGTCGCCATAAAGGTGATCCTTTAACTGAACTTTCAACGATGGCCGTCCTACTGCCATGGCTAACGACAGATAACACTTGATGGAAGTCTCTACCAAGCAGAACGATTTTGCCTCCAAAAAGGAAACTATTATTCACTATGTCTCCCAAAAGTCGATCTAGTACTACGCTTAGTGCTTCTTTGGGAACCATCGAAACCTCATCCCAAATAGGGAGGTCCGAGACACCGATAAGCATTCCCACGACATTCGGTTCTACGTACCGGAATGACTCGGGTTTTACCCGACCAAGGGCTGTTGTTTCGGCGATCTAACCCTGTTTAGGTCGGCGAAGGTTCTCAGAAGTTGTTCGTCCATAGGGCTACATTCGCAACGTTTTCTCCTACTCAGGGCTGGCATCGATTCAAACCCAGGGCCAGAAACCTACACCTGCTGTGTATGCCAGAGACGACTACACCACAACTCTACCTCTGTCAAGTGCAATGCTTGCGAGGGGTGGAGTCACCTCAGAGCCTGCTCAGGACTACGGACACATCGGAAGTGTACCACGTCTTTTGTGGCCCCCTGTTGCTCTAACAGAGCAGCCTCCACGGCTACCCCCAGTCCACCTGAGCAGTCCCACACAAACACCACAGCACAACAACATTACACAATAGACCTCACCACAACGGCTACAGACCACAGAACACACACAACCACACCACCACCCACACGCCGCCGCCATCAACTCCTGGTTCCTCCTACAATCTGCACGGTATGTCAGACCAGGATATTCCGTAATGTGACATCAGTCAAGTGCAACACCTGCCTTGGCTGGTGCCACTTAAGGGCATGCTCAGGCCTGCGCACCACGCGAGATTGGACAAGGAACTTCGAGGGCCCGTGTTGCGCTGCTCGGTCGCAGACCTCAACTGCGATGCCTCCCGCCACCACCACAGGGCGGCAACCACCTCAGCAGCGCACACAGCCAACTGCGGCACGACCACACACATCCCTCACACCTTGCATCACCACACGTCTCCCGAACCACATGAAGCTCCTTCAATTTAACTGTAACGGGCTTCAGAGCAAGATCGAGGAGATATCCGTATTCATGGGAAGGCATGGCATATTGATAGCTGCGGTCCAAGAGACGAAGTTGCACAGCAATTCAACACTGTTGAATTGTGCCGGGTACAATGTGCACCGTCGAGATCGCGAGCGGGATAATGGTGGTGGCTTAGCGTTCATTACGCACCACACCGTGCAGTAGCGTCTTATCGAAGCAGACATCGACCGCAGGGATACCACCCTAGAATGTTAGGGCATTGCGATCCGGTCAGGCGATGTTGAGCTCGAAATATTTTACGTTTATATACCCCCTGTCACCTGCTGCCCGGCAGGATATCACCCTGACATAGGTGCGCTCCTCAGAGGTGAAACCCGTATGGTAGTAGGCGACTTTAATGCGCACCACGATCTTTGGCACTCAAGCGTGCCAAACGATCATAGGGGAACTGACTTGGCTGAGCAGATAGACGATTCGACTTTCTGCACAATGAACGACGACGCACCCACCAGGATTATGGGCAGCTGCTGCAGCTCGCGAGACATAAAAATAGTCAGCGCTGGTTTGATAAACAGCATATCATGGCAACCTATGCTGACTTTGGTATCAGACCACCTGCCCATAGTATTCTCGATCGATAAACCAACCGACTTTGCTTCCACGGAGCACCGAATATATATCAACTTTTCTAAAGCTGATTGGAAAGTCTTCGCGGAATTTACTGAAAACACCTTCGCTGCTCTCCCCACACCAACCGACGTCCACCTTGGTGAACGTAAGTTCCGCAGGGCTGCCGGCGCTGCTGCAGCTCGCTTCGTACCGGCAGGATGTATCACCGACCCACGCCCAAATTTCCCTGCTGAAGCGGCTATTCTAGCCGATGAGCGTGACTGCCTTCGTCAGGCTGATCCCGGAGATCCCCGTATCAGGGATCTCAACGCAGAGATTCGGCAACTAGTAAACGTACATAAGCGGAAGAATTGGGAAGAGCATCTGAAGTCCTGCAACTTCACCTCTGGTGTGAGTAAGCTTTGGTCAACCATGGGGTCACTGTCCAATCCGACGAAGCACGACGACAGAGTCGAAATTTCCTTCGGCGACCATGCTTCGTCGGACCTGGAGCGATGCGCGAGCTATTTTAGCCGGAAGTTCATACTGCATCCTCCGGTGGACAAAGCCAAGCGTCGAGTGACCAGAAGGCTGCACAAACTGCCATCAAACTGTGCCCCCTTGCTTTGACTCGCGGTGAAGTTCAGGTGGCCATCGGGAAGGCGAAAGCCTCCAAAGCCATGGGTCCCGATGGAATATGCATGCTGATGCTGAAAAATTTGGGTCCTGC
>NW_016158891.1:20485-30430 GCF_001687245.7 Rhagoletis zephyria | reverse complement strand
GTACTCTGGCAAAACTATTCGATCATATCATTCAAAGCAAATTGTTTGATTTCATTGAGGAGGCTATTGTCGGGAGTCAGCATGGATTTTTTCCCGGCAGGTCTACCTCTACTAACTTGGCTTTACTCACTAGCCAAATTGTAGATGCCTTTGAAACCCATGCGCAACTTGACGTCATATATACTGACTTCTCGAAAGCATTTGACAAGGTTGATCACTCTATGCTATTGCACAAATTGGAAATGTATGGAGTGTGTGGAAGTTTGCTGAAATTCTTCTCAAGTTTCTTATCGAATAGAAAGCTTTTTGTGTCAATCGGAGCCAACCAGTCTACTGTGCTTATCAATGCCTGGTCGGGAATCCCACAGGGAACCCACTGTGGCCCTCTCTTGTTCCTAATCTTCATTAATGATTTGCCTCAAAAATTCAAATTTGCTAAATGTTTAATGTTCGCAGACGATGTCAAACTCTTTCTAACCGTACATGATATTTCTGACTGCGTTAACTTGCAACATGATCTCGATTCGTTTAACGAATGGTGTACAAGTAATAACTTACTTTTAAATATCAACAAATGTTGCGTGGTTTCCTATTCAAAAAAGGTAACTATCACATCTTTTAACTACATACTTAATACCGGATCTTTAAATCGTTGTCGGGAAATTAAAGACCTTGGTGTAATTTTTGACAACCAGCTCTCTTTTTCTGGTCATATTGACTTTATTGTTTCGAAATCTTTCGCAATGGTTGGGTTTATTAGACGTAATTCCTGTGACTTCAAGGATCCTATGACTCTGAAGGTACTTTACACGTCATTGGTAAGAAGTCGCTTGGAATATTGCTCCATTATATGGAGTCCATTCTATGAAGCTAATTCGTATAAAATTGAGAGAGTTCAAAGAATTTTCACCAAAATTGCTTTGCGTATGCTTCATTGGCCTGATGGCCTCCCATCGTACATCAGCAGACGTAAATTGCTCGGCCTTCAGGCTTTGCATGACCGAAGAACTTGCATCTCCCTCATGCTTGCCTATAATGCTATCAACGGTAATATAAACTGCTCTGATTTATCCAATTTATTCATTCCATACATTCCACCACGCGATTTAAGGAATACCAGACTATTTGTTGAAGTAACTCATAGAACGAATTATGCGTTGAATGAACCCATTTCCAAGTCTATACGCTTAGCAAATCGATATAGTGGTCTCCTTAACTTTAATAATAGCATATATAAATTTAAGCTTGAACTTTTCACTATTTTTAACTAGTCTGTAAGAAAGTTTGTACTTTTAAGACTGAAATAAATAAATAAATAAACGGGAAAATTTAATACTATCTAAACTATCCTACATATATGTGTGGCCCAGAGTAAATTTTAAATTTGTTTGTTGAGTTATGAACACGTAATGTTCACAATTTCACAGCTTACACATAAAATTTGCTCTAAAAAATGTTTGTTTAAATTTATGCATATAAAGAGAGGTAACCAGTTTCCTCTCCTAAGGTGTGCAAATATACACCCCGTGTAATAAAATTAAACACTGGCTATTTACTGTTACATACAAAATTTGTCGCGTGGAGCAAAATTACACATACACACATTACACAGAAAATGTTTAAAATTAAGTAAATATGAGCACTTAATGTTTATCATTAGTAATAAATGTATTTTTTAAAAATTTGCAATTTTAAACATTTCATGTGTATATTTATGTGTATATTTTAAAGATCTCATGTTAAAAATCAAATCTTGAACATCTTCCGTGTATAATTCTGCCGATTCTCGTTGAAAAATAAACACTTTTCAGAAGTAGTTTACCATGCAGTTTTTAGAGTGAATATTAGAAGTGATAAAGTGATCATTCTTTTTTTGGTTGAAAGATTCTTGACAAAGCCACGTATAGCACATACGGAAAAACAGGCTCTACGAGTAGATCAGTGATGCACAGCTTTTACTCTGTGCGTGCCCATATAAAATCTACAGTGAATTTTGGAGAGATCCGAGATGCGGGCGCTGCTTTGAGCATCAATGGTAGATACAACCCACCCCTTTGAAGCGTCACCTTGTGCTTTATTGACTATTATAGCAAAGGCTACCTTTATCGGTAAATGTTTTCATACTAATTGGAAAGGCATGACTGGAAAATTAATTTATGGGGTAATAAATCCGACTGCTTCAGGGAATTCAAAAATTCTTTCTTCAGCAATTAGCAGACTGGAAAAATATGCTCATGCCCTTTTGGACATAATATCTCTGCTGAATAAAACTAGGGAGTATGGTTATTATTGATTTGTGTGACATTGAATACGGAAGTAATAACACTGTCTTAATTACAATAACATTTAATCGCTTCATTGGAGTATTCCGTGTGTACTTCAAAATCGCCAATACCTGATTAGAGTAGCCATTCAGTAAAAAAATGCCGGCATATTACGGATCAACTTATGAGTTTTAACCTGTCGCCATAAAGGTGATCCTTTAACTGAACTTTCAACGATGGCCGTCCTACTGCCATGGCTAACGACAGATAACACTTGATGGAAGTCTCTACCAAGCAGAACGATTTTGCCTCCAAAAAGGAAACTATTATTCACTATGTCTCCCAAAAGTCGATCTAGTACTACGATTAATGCGCACCACGATCTTTGGCACTCAAGCCTGTCAAACGATCGTAGGGGAACTGACTTGGCTGAGCAGATAGACGATTCCACATTCTGCACAATGAACGACGACGTACCCACCAGGATTATGGGCAGCTGCTGCAGCTCGCCAGACATAACAATAGTCAGCGCTGGTCTGATAAACAGCATATCATGGCGACCTATGCTGACTTTGGCATCAGACCACCTGCCCATAGTCATCTCGATCGATAAACCAACCGACTTTGCTTGCGCGGAGCACCGAACATATATCAACTTTTCTAAAGCTGATTGGAAAGGCTGTGCGGAATTTACTGAAAACACCTTCGCTGCTCTCCCCACACTAACCAACGTCCACCTTGGTGAACGTAAGTGCCGCAGGGCTTTCACCGCTGCTGCAGCTCGCTTCGTACCGGCAGGATGTATCACCGACCCACGCCCGAATTTCCCTGCTGAAGCGGCTGTTCTAGCCGATGAGCGTGACAGCCTTCCTACGGCCGATCCCGGAGATCCCCGTATCAGGGATCTCAACGCGCAGATGCGGCAACTAGTAAACGTACATAAGCGGAAGAAGTGGTAAGAGCATCCGAAGACCTGCAGTTTCACCTCTTATGTGAGTAAGCTTTGGTCAAACGTGAGGTCACTGTCCAATCCGACGAAGCACGACGACAAAGTCGAAATTTCTTTCGGCGACCATGCTTCGTCGTACCCGGAGCGATACGCGAGCTATTTTAGCCGGCAGTTCATACTGCATCCTCCGGTGGACAAAGCCAAGCATCGAGTGACCAGAAGGCTGCACAAACTGCCAACAACCTGTGGCCCTTTGCTTTCACTTGCGGTGAAGTTCAGGTGGCCATCGGGAAGGCGAAAGCCTCCAAATCCATGATGCTGATGCTGAAAAATTGGGTCCTGTGGGGGTAGCGTACATAACGGAGGTCCTCAATTTGTTCATGGCCACTCTCATCATCCCAGACATCTGGAAGGTGGGGAGAGTGGTCCCACTGCTCATACCGGGGAAACCTGCCAACATAGGAGATTCTTATCGTCCGATAACACTCCTTTCCCCGGTAGCGAAGACACTCGAGGCCTTGCTACTCCCGTATTTCACAAACCACTTGACCCCAGCGAAGCATCAGCATGGTTTCCGTAAAGTGCACAGTACAACAACAGCACTTAACGCCATAAACACTCAGATAACTCGTGGCCTTAGCCGTAAACGTCCCTGTGAGAGAACGATTCTAGTAGCGTTGGACCTGTCAAAAGCTTTTGACACTGTCAGCATTCCACGCTACTAGAAGATATAGAGGCTTCCTCTCTCCCGCAGACGCTCAAATGGTGGTCGGCAAATTATCGGAGTGGTCGAAACTCGTCGGTAATATTTAGAGACAAATCGAGCAAACTTAGAAAAATAAAACAGGGTGGTGTCCTTTCCCCACTACTGTTTAACTTTTACATTTCAAAGCTCCCTCAACCACCAGAGGGAGTCTCGATTGTCTCTTACGCCGACGATTGCTCGATCATGGCGACTGGGAATGGAATTGATGACCTGTGTTCGAAAGTAAACGGATATCTCTCTGAACTTTTTCGCTTCTTCACTGCAAAGTATCTAGCCCTCTCCCCTACGATATCCTCTGCGGCCCTGTTCACAACCTGGACGAAGGAGGTCAGAAATGCTCCCAATTAGAAAGCACAACACGATGCTCTGCAAGCAGTTTCTGGTTGGGAGCCACAGATGTGGCCACCCAAATAGACAGTTGCTTGCAGAGGAGCCCTCGCCGAGGCACGTCAGGAGGCATCTATATGAACTGACGGACGAAGTCCAGAGGTTCATTAAGCAGCCTCTGGACCCGTCAGCTCACAGACAGGCCCTGAACGGCATTCACAGGGACGCAGTCTAGAGTTATGTAGACTCAAGACCTGTGAATTCCGTTCTAGGCACACAAACACCGGACATTGACGCGATGGAGCTCCATCTGCCTCGGGAGACCAGGACAACAATAGCCCAACTTCGCTCTGGCTACTGCAGCAGGCTACACTCCTACCTGAGTAGGCTAAATGCGGATGTTCCGAACGAATGTCCGGCATGCGGAGAGACCCCTCACGACTCGAAACAATCCTAACGGCGTCGCCTCTATGGACCGACCCCATAGAGGATGCACGCTTCTTGGTGCTGCCGTTAGTGGAACTCGACGACAACGACTGAGATATCAGCCGATCTGGGCGGGGTTGTTGTAGCCGCTACAACAACAACNGAACTTTAAAGGAGATATCGTTTGGTAACAGGAAAATAACTTAAAAAAATATAAAGATGCATGTGAGACATTCTTTTTCATATCGGACACCAAATTTGGTGTCACAACTTCGATTGGCTCCAAATTTTTTTTATGGGTTGTATACATGTAATAACATGTGTGACAACATCAAGACGCACTCCACAAGTCGGAGGAGAAGCTCTGCCAAACACTAACATATGCAGTGTATCCACCATAAGCTCTTGGATCTAGGTTAAAGAACTCAAAAATTAATTAGAAGAAAATCATTTTTCTGATAGCGCGGATTTTTTTTTACCTTACTAATTTTACCTTTAACCCATTGGGCATGAATCACGTAACTTTGAAACGATAGTCGTTCAAACGATACTGACAAAACGACGTCGTCAAAACACTGATTTATTCATTTGTGTTGCTGTTACGTATTACTATTATTGTTACGTGAAGCAAAACTAGAATCGAGTTGACGATATCGCACAAACGGTCAAACATTTTTTGGTTTTCATGAAGCAAGACAATCTCGACACGATAGACGATTGTCGTCTTACGTGAAGTAAAACTTTGCAGAAAAATTTTGAAAAAAAAAATTTTATTCTATTCAAATATCTGAAATTACAGACTTTCACAGTTTGTAAAGTATTTTTAGTTCACTGTTATAAGTGCCACTTCAACCAATTCGAAATATATGCACCTTATATTGGTTTTAAAAGATTTTTTCAGCACTTTAGCTTATAAAATTCGTTGTTTTTATTAAAATTGCCGAAAATTAAAAACAACCTTACGTCAATAAATGCTCAACCTCAACAAAAATATGTAGCTCTTCATTTTAGCTACTATTAGTATTATTTAGCTCTTTTTAGCTGTTTTTTCGACCGTTTTAGCTCCAAACGAAAATTTTTTCTGGTTATGAGCTAGAAATATTAGCCTTTATTGAAGCGCTGAAAAAGTTTCGAGTGTACTTGTTAGGTTTGCACTTTAAATTAGTTACGGACTGTAACAACCGATTTACATGATTCAAGTACTTGAAAGCAATTCTTGCTCACTCTGTTTTGTGTTTTCTATTTGCTTTTACACGTTTCAATTCTGTTGATTTCAAGTTTTTGGTTCTTTAAATGGGAAGCAACGAAAATGCCAAAAGCAAAGCAAGAAAGTTGAAACGACTTGACGGTACAGACGCATGTGTACTCGTCCCTTTTCTTCTCACCCCCTCTCTTCCACATTCGGGCAGAATTGAATTCAATACTTGAACTGTGTAAAAGCAGTCTTACGCTTTCACGAAAAAGTTGGACAAAAAAGATTTGAGTACAAGGGTGGCGCGTTGGATATTATTTCTTCAAGAATATGATTATCAAGTAGAACACAGAAGTGGTCTCCAAATGAGGCATGTCGATGCCTTTAGTCGTTATCCAATTATGATAATAAAAGACGCAGATTTGCTTTCGTGCTCAACAGCAAGATGAAGAGCTAAAAGCAATAAATGAAATAATCTAGGAAAAGCAAACATGCAACAATTATTTCGGAAAAGGTGGTATTCTTTATAAGCTGGTTGACGATATTGAGCTAGTTGTGGTACCGAAGTGTATGCAGCGTGACGTAATTAGATGTGCACATGAAAAAGGTCATTTTGCAATGAAGAGGACGGAGGAGTTAAATTGGTGAGAGTTATTCATTCCTTAGATGGAAGAAAAGATACGAACCCATATCGCCAACTGTGTTTCATGTATTGTTTTGAATCGGAAGTTATGTAAAGAAGAGGGAAAATTGCATCCGATCCATAAAGAGGCCATGCCGCTTCATACATATCATATTGATTTTCTTGGTCCCTTGGAGTCCACGAGTAAGTTTTATAAGCACATATTTGCTCTTATCGACGCTCTTACTAAATTCGCGTGGTTATGTCCAACGCAGACCATATCAACAGAAGATGAAATCAGCCATTTGAAAATGCAAAGTAATACATTTGGTAATCCTGTCCAGATAATTTCTGATCGGGGTTCCGCTTTCACATCCGATGCTTTTCGACGCTATTGTGAAGAAGTTATTCAGCACTCAAAGATAACCACTGCTCTACCTCGTGTCAATGGCCAAGTGGAGCGGTTGAATGATGTTATTACTAGCGTTTTAACAAAGCTAAGCAAGAGTGATCCAACTAAGTGGTATAAATTTGTGGACAGAGTGCAGCAAGTAGCAAACTATAAGTTTAACCTAAGTATCAACATGACACCGTTTCACCTACTAGTAGGCGTTAAAATGCGAACAATCGACGACTTTAACATTAAAAACCTTATAGAAGAGGAAATCCGACTACAATATCAAGAGCAAAGGGATGATTTAAGACAAAAGGCAAAAAGCAAATATTGAAAATATAAGACGAAAATAGGAATTCTTACAACCTTAGACGCAAACAAGCTAATAAATACGCGCTTAACGATTTAGTTATTGTAAAACGTACACAGTTTGGAAGAGGGCTCAGACTAAAGTCCAAATATTTGGGTCCGTACCGTATAACCAAGATAAAACCGAACGATTCTTACGACGTTATAAAATCTGGCGACTGTGAAGGCCCAAAGCGAAGTTAAACTTGCGCCGAATTTATGAAGCCGTGAGTAAACTATACTCAAGGTGGCGATGATGCATTCGAGGGCGAATGATCAGCAGGATGGCCGCATTGTGGGATTGAGGAAATCTCAAGGTAGTTGGAAACGTCAACTCACAGAACGTTAGTTACATTATAACAAAACTAAAGCCTCACCGACGACGACAAAAGAAAAGAAAAAGATATATATGAGAAGTCGGCTGGACGTTTGACGAGAAGACGCGAGTTTAATTATTCCATTTTATGTATCTTGTATTGTAATACTTTCTGAATGACACTTTGAGATTTGACGAAGAGAATCGAGTATGATTTCTAATAATTTTCATTTGATATAAAATTTTTCCAAAACTTTTTAAGTTTTACTTTTGATCTGCAATCGAATAACGTGCGAAAACCATTGTTAAGCTTTTAAATAAACGGGAAAATTTAATAGTATTTAAACTATCCTACATATATGTGTGGCCCAGAGTAAATTTTAAATTTGTTTGTTGAGTTATGAACACGTAATGTTCACAATTTCACAGCGTACACATAAAATTTGCTCTAAAAAATGTTTGTTTAAATTTATGCATATAAAGAGTGGTAACCAGTTTCCTCTCCTAAGGTGTGCAAATATACACCCCGTGTAATAAAATTAAACACTGGCTATTTACTGTTACATACAAAATTTGTCGCGTGGAGCAAAATTACACATACACACATTACACAGAAAATGTTTAAAATTAAGTAAATATGAGCACTTAATGTTTATCATTAGTAATAAATGTATTTTTTAAAAATTTGCAATTTTAAACATTTCATGTGTATATTTATGTGTATATTTTAAACATCTCATGTTAAAAATCAAATCTTGAACATCTTATGTGTATAATTCTGCCGATTCTCGTTGAAAAATAAACACTTTTCAGAAGTAGTTTACCATGCAGTTTTTAAAGTGAATATTAGAAGTGATAAAGTGATCATTCTTTTTTTGGTTGAAAGATTCTTGAAAAAGCCACGTATAGCACATACGGAAAAACAGGCTCTACGAGTAGATCAGTGATGCACAGCTTTTACTCTGTGCGTGTCCATATAAAATCTACAGTGAATTTTGAAGAGATCCGAGATGCGGGCGCTGTTTTGAGCATAAATGGTAGATACAACCCACCCCTTTGAAGCGTCACCTTGTGCTTTATTGACTATTATAGCAAAGACTACCTTTATCGGTAAATGTTTTCATACTAATTGGAAAGGCATGACTGGAAAATTAATTTATGGGGTAATAAATCCGACTGCTTCAGGGAATTCAAAAATTCTATAGGATATAATTGATCGTTGCTCATATATTGTTGAACAGAACCTGAACTGAGGTAAATCGTTTCTTCAGCAAATAGCAGATTGTAAAAATATGCTCATGCATTTTTGGACATAATATCTCTGCTGAATAAAACTAGGGAGTATGGTTATTATTGATTTGTGTGACATTGAATACGGAAGTAATAACACTGTCTTAATTACAATAACATTTAATCGCTTCATTGGAGTATTCCGTGTGTACTTCAAAATCGCCAATACCTGATTAGAGTAGCCATTCAGTAAAAAAATGCCCGCATATTACGGATCAACTTATGAGTTTTAACCTGTCGCCATAAAGGCGATCCTTTAACTGAACTTTCAACGATTGCCGTCCTACTGTCATGGCTAACGACAGATTACACTAGATGGAAGTCACTACCAAGCAGAACGATTTTGCCTCCAAAAAGGAAACTATTATTCACTATGTCTCCCGAAATTCGATCTAGTACTACGCTTAATGCGCACCACGATCTTTGGCACTCAAGTCTGTCAAACGATCGTAGGGGAACTGACTTGGCTGAGCAGATAGACGATTCGACATTCTGCACAATGAACGACGACGCACCCACCAGGATTATGGGCAGCTGCTGCAGCTCGCCAGACATAACAATAGTCAGCGCTGGTCTGATAAACAGCATATCATGGCGACCTATGCTGACTTTGGCATCAGACCACCTGCCCATAGTCATCTCGATCGATAAACCAACCGACTTTGCTTCCGCGGAGCGCGGAACATATATCAACTTTTCTAAAGCTGATTGGAAAGGCTTCGCGGAATTTACTGAAAACACCTTCGCTGCTCTCCCCACACCAACCAACGTCCACCTTGGTGAACGTAAGTTCCGCAGGGCTGTCACCGCTGCTGCAGCTCGCTTCGTACCGGCAGGATGTATCACCGGCCCACGCCCGAATTTCCCTGCTGAAGCGGCTGTTCTAGCCGATGAGCGTGACAGCCTTCATACGGCCGGTCCCGGAGATCCCCGTATCAGGGATCCCAACGCGCAGATGCGGCAACTAGTAAACGTACATAAGCGGAAGAAGTGGGAAGAGCATCTGAAGACCTGCAACTTCACCTCTGGTGTGAGTAAGCTTTGGTCAACC
>NW_016158891.1:14011-20475 GCF_001687245.7 Rhagoletis zephyria | reverse complement strand
TCGTCGGACCCGGAGCGATGCGCGAGCTATTTTAGCCGGCAGTTCATACTGCATCCTCCGGTGGTCAAAGCCAAGCGTCGAGTGACCAGAAGGCTGCACAAACTGCCAACAACCTGTGGCCCCTTGCTTTCACTTTCGGTGAAGTTCAGGTGGCCATCGGGAAGGCGAAAGTCTTCAAATCCATGAAGCTGATGCTGAAAAATTGGGTCCTGTGGGGGTAGCGTACCTAACGGAGGTCCTCAATTTGTCCGAGGCCACTCTCGTCATCCCAGAAATCTGGAAGGTGGGGAGAGTGGTCCCACTGCACAAACCAGGGAAACCTGCCAACATAGGAGATTCTTATCGTCCGATAACACTCCTTTCCCCGGTAGCGAAGACACTCGAGGCCTTTCTACTCCCGTATTTCACAAACCACTTGACCCCACGAAGCATCAGCATGGTTTCCGTAAAGTGCACAGTACAACAACAGCACTTAACGCCATAAACACTCAGATAACTCGTGGCCTTAAGCCGTAAACGTCCCTGTGAGAGAACGATTCTAGTAGCGTTGGACCTGTCGAAGGCTTTTGACACTGTCAGGCATTCCACGCTACTAGAAGATATAGAGGCTTCCTCTCTCCCACATAGGTTCAAACGGTGGTCGGCAAATTATCTAAGTGGTCGACACTCGTGGGTAATATTTAGAGACAAATCGAGCAAACTTAGAAAAATAAAACAGGAGTTCCACAGACTGGTGTCCTTTCCCCACTCCTGTTTAACTTTTACATTTCAAAGCTCCCTCAACCACCGGAGGGAGTCTCGATTGTCTCTTACGCCGACGATTGCTCGATCATGGCGACTGGGAATGGAATTGATGACCTGTGTTCGAAAGTAAACGGATATCTCTCTGAACTTTCTCGCTTCTTCACTGCAAAGTGTCTAGCCCTCTCCCCTACGAAATCCTCTGCGACCCTGTTCACAACCTGGACGAACGAGGTCAGACTACCGCTAGGAATTCAGGGGCAAAGACAAAGAAACGTTGCTGGCAACATACAGGCAATAGGCCGGCCGGTTTTAAACTACGCAGCACCAGTGTGGTCGCCGGGGACTAGTAGGACGCCGTGGACGAATCTACAGATGGCACAAAATACAGCACTTAGGACAGCGACCGGATGCCTCCTGATGTCACCAGAACACCACCTCCACCATGAGGCGAAAATGCTCCCAATTAGGGAGCACAACACGATGCTCTGCAAGCAGTTTCTTGTTGGGAGCCACAGATGTGGCCACCCAAATAGACAGCTGCTTGCAGAGGAGCCCTCGCCGAGGCACGTCAGGAGGCATCTATATGAACTGACGGACGAAGTCCAGAGGTTCATTAAGCAACCTCTGGACCCGTCAGCTCACAGACAGGCCCTCAACGGCATTCACAGGGACGCAGTCTCGAGTTATGTAGACTCAAGACCTGTGAATGCCGTTATAGGCACACAAACACCGGACATTGACGCGACGGAGCTCCATATGCCTCGGCAGACCAGAACAACAATAGCCCAACTTCGCTCTGGCTACTGCAGCAGGATAAATTCCTACCTGAGTAGGTTAATGCGGATGTGGTAAACGTAATCAAAAATTTTATTTTTTAACAACAAAGAAATTTATAGAACCATAAACTGAAAATCAAGAATTTAAACGAGTATAAAACATACAAGCAAAATACCCTACATATACTCCCCCTCTAGTAAAACAATAAATTAATTAATGTTAAATGTTATTTTCTTTTTTGTATTTAATCATATTTCCACGTTGAATTTTGAATACTTTTTCATTTTTCGAAATAATTTTAAATGGTCCTTCATAAGGTGATTGCAAATTTAACTTGTGAATAACTTTAACAAAAACGTACTCACAAGTATCCAAATTTTTAGGAACAAAAGAGTATTCTTTATTGTGATGGACAAACTTTGATGTAACATTTGAAAAATATTTTCTTAGCTTAGAAAGAGTTTCATCTGTATTGGCAACATCATTATTATAACTGTTCGTAACAACTAATTCACCTGGTAATCTTAATGTTTGTCCATAAACTATTCTGCAGAAGAGCATTTTAAATCTTCTTTAATAGACGTACGTAGTCCTAATAACATCCAAGGAAGAATTTCAGACCAGTGGGTAGAATCATCTGAAGCAGTAATAGCAGTCTAAATGTCCTATGAAATCTTTCAATCATTCCATTTGATTGAGGATGATATGGGGACGTATGAATTTTGTGTGATCCAAACAATTTAATTAATTCTGTGAACAATTTTGACGTAAACTGTGATCCTTGATCTACTGTTATATAAAGTCGAATGCCAAAACGAGGAACGTAATTCTGAACAAATGTGGTTGCTATAGAATTAGCTGAAATATCCCTAGGTGGATATGCCTCTGGCCAACGTGTATGTCTATCAATGATACTTAAAATGTAACGATTTTCTTTTGACACAGGTAATGGACCAACAAGATCCATATGAACATGTTCAAATCGTCCAGATGGAATGCCAATTTTTCGCACAGGCGTCTTAGTATGTTTAAAAATTTTAGATTTTTGACAACTTATGCAAGTAGAAGTCCAATTATTTATCTCTTTCCACATATTAGGCCAAAAATATTTTAATTGAATCAAACGCCTAGTTGTACGAACACTTGGATGTGATAAAGAATGAATTTTATCAAAAATGATTTTTCTCATAGAATTGGGTTGTTGGAATATTAATTTCTTTTAAATTAATATTGGAATTTTAGTCAAATATTATGTCATAAAGTGTTTGATCTTTTTGTTGTTCCTCGAATAATGTTTGAAAATTTATGTCTTGGACTAAAATCATGTTAACATCTGGAATACGTAAAATGGTATCAGCAACTATGTTTTCTTTTTCAGAAATGCATTGAATGTCGTCTGTAAATTGTGCAATGTACTCTAAGTGTTGAATTTGTCGAGGTGATCTGTCTGATTTAGAATTTAGAATATGTGTTAAAGGTTTATGATCAGTATAAACAGTGAATGTTCTACCTTCTAGAAAATGTTTAAAATGTTTAATTTAATTGTATATTGCTAAAAGTTCTCTATCAAATGTAGAGTAATTAATTTCAGTAGAAGTTAATATGCAAGTGGTTCTAAAATGTTGTTACTCATTTGTTGTAAAACCGCACCCACTGCTACATTCGATGCCTCGACAGCAAGAGATAATTTACCATTTTTATCAAAATGAGTGAGTAAAGTCTTCTGTGTAAAAAGTTTCTTCACATTTTCAAAAGCCCTAGTTGTATTTTCTATCCAATTTAATTGTTTAAGTTTATTTTTAGTTGCTAATGTTAACAATTCGCGTAGTCGACTAAGTTCTACTGATAATATTTTAATATATCTATGGTAATAATTAACCATGCCCAAAAATTGTTGTAATTTAATTATTGAAAGTGGTTTTTCAAAATTTACTATTGCTTGAACTCGTTCGANTGTCTTGGACTAAAATCATGTTAACATCTGGAATACGTAAAATGGTATCAGCAACTATGTTTTCTTTTTCAGAAATGCATTGAATGACGTCTGTAAATTGTGCAATGTACTCTAAGTGTTGAATTTGCCGAGGTGATCTGTCTGATTTAGAATTTAGAATATGTGTTAAAGGTTTATGATCAGTATAAACAGTGAATGTTCTACCTTCTAGAAAATGTTTAAAATGTTTAATTTAATTGTATATTGCTAAAAGTTCTCTATCAAATGTAGAGTAATTCATTTCAGTAGAAGTTAATATGCAAGTGGTTCTAAAATGTTGTTACTCATTTGTTGTAAAACCGCACCGACTGCTACATTCGATGCCTCGACAGCAACTGATAATTTACCATTTTTATCAAAATGAGTGAGTAAAGTCTTCTGTGTAAAAAGTTTCTTCACATTTTCAAAAGCCCTAGTTGTATTTTCTATCCAATTTAATTGTTTAAGTTTATTTTTAGTTGCTAATGTTAACATTTCGCGCAGTCGACTAAGTTCTACTGATAATATTTTAATATATCTATGGTAATAATTAACCATGCCCAAAAATTTTTGTAATTTAATTATTGAAAGTGGTTTTTCAAAATTTACTATTGCTTGAACTCGTTCGACAGGTCTGATTCCTTCACTTGAAATTTCATAACTTAGAAAATCTAATTTATTTGCTCCAAAAATGCATCTACTAGGTTTAATATTCAAACTATATATGTTATATGTTGATCTTCATTATCACTTGCAACAAGAATATCGTCAATATAGACAAATACAAATTCCAAACCAGAAATACTTCGTTAATAAAACGTTGAAATGTTTGTGCACTGTTTCGTAGACCAAAAGACATCCGTACGAACTCAAACATTCCAAATGGTGTAGTAATTGCTGTTTTATGTATATCTTCTTCAACCATCGGTATTTGATGATACGCACGAACAAGATCAATTTTGGAAAAAATTTGTTTATTTTTTAAATCAATAGTCAAATCATGAATGTGAGGTAACGGATAAAGATCTGGAATAGTAATGCAATTAAGTCTTCTGTAATCTCTACTATTTTGCTATTTTGAATTTAATTGGATCAAGACGACGTGGTTTAGTGAAAGGTAGGTTCGTTTCAATTCTGTGAACCGCTTGATGTTGCACTGGTTTAGTGTAATCTGGTTCACAAGTAATTGAAGGACAATCATTTAAAAGTTAAGAAAATTTACTTTCAGTAATTAGTATCCTTATTGAAAATATATCGCAAAAACCAGATGATCCAGAAACTTTCAATTTTGTTGTTGAATCAGTAGTTTCTCTATATTTAATATCAACTAATATACCAAATTTCTCCAAAAACTTAGCGCCTATGATTGGGAGAGGGAATTCAAAATCGCGTCTTAAACCTAGATCAATTTTTAAAAGTTTGGTACTATAAGTTTTAATAGAAAAACCGTTAGCTGTAGTCAAATTAAGATCTGAATTTCTTTTATGTGATTTGAGTTTTGAAGAAGNTATCATTTAAAACTTAAGAAAATTTATTTTCAATAATTGGTATCCTTATTGAAAATATATCGCAAAAACCAGATGATCCAAAAACTTTCAATTTTGTTGTTGAATCAGTAGTTTCTCTATATTTAATATCAACTAATATACCAAATTTCTCCAAAAAGTTAGCGCCTATGATTGGGAGAGGGAATTCAAAATCGCGTCTTAAACCTAGATCAATTTTTAAAAGTTTGGTACTATAAGTTTTAATAGAAAAACCGTTAGCTGTAGTCAAATTAAGATCTGAATTTCTTTTATGTGATTTGAGTTTTGAAGAAGGAATGACCGAAACGATTGCACCAGTATCGATTAAAAAATTTAATTTATTGGATTTATCATAAATAAATAGGCGGCGAGAGGGTTTAACTTCATTCCCATTATTAGCCACCGTCATAATGGAACGATCTAGTTTAAAACATTAGAATTTTCTTCGTGTTTATTTTTGTTAAAATTAAAAGGTTGAATGCATTTAAATGCATTATTTTTACATTTTCTATGATACCAACAAATATTTTGGTTACTATCGTTTCTAGATCTAGAAAAATTTCTTGATCTAGAACGACTTCTGTCTCTATCTCTATCTCTTGATCTTGATCTAATTTGTAATTCATTAATATCTGCTGTAATTTTGTTAAGATTTTGGTAAATAGCTGTAGTCAACTCAGTTAAATTTCTAATGCATTGTTCAAGAATATTATAATTATTATTTTCTACACTCGCAACATTAA
This sequence comes from Rhagoletis zephyria, assembly GCF_001687245.7. Classification (NCBI taxonomy): domain Eukaryota; kingdom Metazoa; phylum Arthropoda; class Insecta; order Diptera; family Tephritidae; genus Rhagoletis; species Rhagoletis zephyria. The sequence continues at coordinate 14,713 of NW_016158891.1, read as the reverse complement.
AAGATTTAAAAGATTGAGTTTTATTTATCAAATCAAATAATTTATCTGCAAGTAAAATAATTTCTTCAGTATTTTGATTACTACAAGAAGTTAAATGAATTTGGATTTGTTGCGGTAACTTCCTACTCCATAATTTAAATAAAAGTTCTTTACTGACAATTGATTTGGAACCTGCTAAAGATTTCATATGTCTATAAAGTTCTGATGGTGAACGATCACCCACTTCGGTATTTGAAAATAATGCTCTAATCTCTTCTCTACGCTAAGAGAAAATCATTCACATAAAACTTTTTTAATTGTTTCATATTTGTTAATCAAAGGAGGTNGTTATTGGATTTATCATAAATAAATAGGCGGCGAGAGGGTTTAACTTCATTCCCATTATTAGCCAACGTCATAATGGAACGATCTAGTTTAAAACATTAGAATTTTCTTCGTGTTTATTTTTGTTAAAATTAAAAGGTTGAATGCATTTAAAAGCATTATTTTTAAATTTTCTATGATACCAACAAATATTTTGGTTACTATCGTTTCTAGATCTAGAAAAATTTCTTGATCTAGAACGACTTCTGTCTCTATCTCTATCTCTTGATCTTGATCTAATTTGTAATTCATTAATATCTGCTGTAATTTTGTTAAGATTTTGGTAAATAGCTGTAGTCAACTCAGTTAAATTTCTAATGCATTGTTCAAGAATATTAT
>NW_016158891.1:0-7594 GCF_001687245.7 Rhagoletis zephyria | reverse complement strand
AGGTCTGATTCCTTCACTTGAAATTTCATAACTTAGAAAATCTAATTTATTTGCTCCAAAAATGCATTTACTAGGTTTAATATTCAAACTATATATGTTATATGTTGATCTTCATTATCACTTGCAACAAGAATATCGTCAATATAGACAAATACAAATTCCAAACCAGAAATACTTCGTTAATAAAACGTTGAAATGTTTGTGCACTGTTTCGTAGACCAAAAGACTTCCGTACGAACTCAAACATTCCAAATGGTGTAGTAATTGCTGTTTTATGTATATCTTCTTCAACCATCGGTATTTGATGATACGCACGAACAAGATCAATTTTGGAAAAAATTTGTTTATTTTTTAAATCAATAGTCAAATCATGAATGTGAGGTAACGGATAAAGATCTGGAATAGTAATGCAATTAAGTCTTCTGTAATCTCTACTATTTTGCTATTTTGAATTTAATTGGATCAAGACGACGTGGTTTAAAGAAAGGTAGGTTCGTTTCAATTCTGTGAACCGCTTGATGTTGCACTGGTTTAGTGTAATCTGGTTCACAAGTAATTGAAGGACAATCATTTAAAAGTTAAGAAAATTTACTTTCAGTAATTAGTATCCTTATTGAAAATATATCGCAAAAACCAGATGATCCAGAAACTTTCAATTTTGTTGTTGAATCAGTAGTTTCTCTATATTTAATATCAACTAATATACCAAATTTCTCCAAAAACTTAGCGCCTATGATTGGGAGAGGGAATTCAAAATCGCGTCTTAAACCTAGATCAATTTTTAAAAGTTTGGTACTATAAGTTTTAATAGAAAAACCGTTAGCTGTAGTCAAATTAAGATCTGAATTTCTTTTATGTGATTTGAGTTTTGAAGAAGGAATGACCGAAACGATTGCACCAGTATCGATTAAAAAATTTAATTTATTGGATTTATCATAAATAAATAGGCGGCGAGAGGGTTAAACTTCATTCCCATTATTAGCCACCGTCATAATGGAACGATCTAGTTTAAAAAATTAGAATTTTCTTCGTGTTTATTTTTGTTAAAATTAAAAGGTTGAATGCATTTAAATGCATTATTTTTACATTTTCTATGATACCAACAAATATTTTGGTTACTATCGTTTCTAGATCTAGAAAAATTTCTTGATCTAGAACGACTTCTGTCTCTATCTCTATCTCTTGATCTTGATCTAATTTGTAATTCATTAATATCTGCTGTAATTTTGTTAAGATTTTGGTAAATAGCTGTAGTCAACTCAGTTAAATTTCTAATGCATTGTTCAAGAATATTATAATTATTATTTTCTACACTCGCAACATTAAAAGATTTAAAAGATTGAGTTTTATTTATCAAATCAAATAATTTATCTGCAAGTAAAATAATTTCTTCAGTATTTTGATTACTACAAGAAGTTAAATGAATTTGGATTTGTTGCGGTAACTTCCTACTCCATAATTTAAATAAAAGTTCTTTACTGACAATTGATTTGGAACCTGCTAAAGATTTCATATGTCTATGAAGTTCTGATGGTGAACGATCACCCACTTCGGTATTTGAAAATAATGCTCTAATCTCTTCTCTACGCTAAGAGAAAATCATTCACATAAAACTTTTTTAATTGTTTCATATTTGTTAATCAAAGGAGGTGGATTAATAACATCAATAATTTTAGAAATTATCTCTCTTTGAAGAACAACTAAAATGTTTTGAAATTTTATATATCATCATGTACATTGTTAATTTCGAATTGTCCTTCCACAAGCAGAAACCAAGCTTCAGGACAATCTTCCCAAAAATGAGGCAACTTAATAGATTTTCATAAATTGAATTTAACTGAAGTTGTTTTCATTTGGAAAACTATTAGTTTGTATATTTGGTGAAATGTTTAAGTCTAAAGTGTGTATTGGGTTTTCATGTTGATTTTCTGTTGTTGTTGTGAAGTTGCGTGTACGTATTGGTGATCTTTGCATTTTGAAATAAACTGGAGAAGAAGTGTACAAAATAAATATAAGTAATAATAATTTGGTTAACACAAATAATATTTATGAATATATTTATAGCCAAAAAAAAAAAATATAAAAAATTATTTAAAGTTTAAATAAACGTTAATAAAATTTAATTATTTTAATGTAAAATTATTTATATTAATTGCAGTTAATAATTCTAAATTTCTTTTAAATATTTTGGTTTTAAAATTTAATTACATTGAAAATGGTAAATTATTAAATCTCTAATTAATTATAAATTAATTTGTTGATAAATTTTAAATTAATTTTGTTCTTTTTGTTAATAATTTGATGAAGAGTAACTTATAGCCCTGACAGACATATGGTTTATATACTATTTCAGCATTCTATACTACATGTCTGTCGTTGTAAACCACAATTATACCATCGTACAAAGTGGTTTGAAGCTGGTTCCTATACGACGAAAATGAACGTGGTATAAAGCAAGTATACCATGAAACACAGCCAGAGAGTAAAAAAAAGTTCACCAAAAATGTGCCATTTTGCTCGCGCTGGTCCAACAGTCGCAATGGACGAGTGATCAGAGCGCTAGAGTGTCACTTGAGAGATCCGAGAACGAGTACTCGCGTAGGAGATTTTTTTCTTTATTATTTAGTTTTTTTTTTTTTTTTTTTTTAAATAAAAATCAGCAGCTAATGCGCTAGAGATATTGGTGGAATATTTTATTTTTATCAATAAAGAATATTAATAATAATAATAATCATCATCATAATAATAATAATAATAATAATGTTAAACAAAATTTTTTTCATTGAATTTGTATGATACTAAAGCACTTATTTAGGTTTATTTTCTAATGAGATTGTTCTTAAACAAATATTTCCTCCCTTCATTTTCGCTTTCTTTAAAATAAAATACAAGGGAATTATCTTTTCCTCCATATTTTTATTTTGAAATATTGACCCTGGTATTCAGTAAGCTGTCTCACGTTGTAGTCTCAAAAAGAAAGATATGGAGGAAAAGAGAATTGCTTTCTATTTTATTTAAAAGAACGCGTAAATGAAGCGAGGAAATATTTGTTTAACAACAATTTCATTATGAAATATACCTAGGTACTTTAAATCATAATAAGTCAATGTATAAAAATGTCTTCTTTTTTTAACATTAAAATCTTCAGATTATTTAAAAAGGAATTAAAGTCCCCGGGGACTCGAACTCGCATCTCTCTCGTGGCACTCTAGCGCTCTGTTCACTCGGCCATTGCGACTGTAAGAGCAGCGCGGGCAAAATGGCATACATACATGCTATCAGTTGTGATAAAGAAACAAAACATCGGTATACGTACTAGATGTGTGTCAAACATGGTGTACAAACCGCATGTCTGTTAGGGCTATTATAAAATATTCACAAAAGCGGAATGATTAAACGAAAGACTTAAGACACGAACTTTTTTTTTTTTTTTTTTTTTTTTTTTTTTTTTTTTTTTTTTTTTTTTTTTTTTTTTTTTTTTTTTTTTTTTTTTTTTTTTTTTTTNTTTTTTTTTTTTTTTTTTTTTTTTTTTTTTTCAATGATTACTTACAGGATTATTCCATGAAATTAGGGGAAATGTGAGAAAACTGAAAAGGTCATTTACACCAGCTTAAAATGTGTAATCTGTTGTGGATTGTTTAAGCTATTCAGTTAATTTATATCTTCGTTGATTGAGAGACCGTTAGCTGTTGATAATGTTCACGCTGTTGTGAAAGATAATGATGTTGCTTGTTGAAGATAAGGCTTGTGCTACTGCAGATAATAGGTATTGGCTGTATTAAATTCTTCTCAGTAAGCAAGATTATGCTTTTGTTTAAATAATTTGTGATCAAATTAGATGCTGCATATGCTACACGTCCAAACAGATAAATACATATGTATTTTGTTTATTTAATATATTATAACCCTGTGATAAATATGTAGTTTGGCTGATCTTCTAGTCTTGAGCTATTTATTTCATTAAATTTGCTGTTCTTCTAGTTTTGACCTTCTTCACATTAGATGATTTAATTTTTAGAAGAAATATCTTTTAAATTTTAATAGAGAAAGTTTATTTATTAATCAAAAACTTTCTTTTTTAACAACAAACAAATTCATAGAACCATAAACTGAAAATCAATAATTTAAACAAGTATAAAAACATACGAGTAAAATACCCTACAGAAAGCTCGCGTATATGCGAAAAATAGTCACGTTGTTCACATTTAGTTATTTATTTAAAAAAGGGGGGTTTAAAAAGCTGTAAAGCGATAATACTCCATCAAATTAAATGTTTGAAACACCATTTTAAAGAAAAGCTTCACCCACAGGTGCCCGAAAGTGGTCAATCTGTGTCTCTTTGGTTGCTTCTCAGGCTGTTGAGAGCCATTTTGAGCTAGTGATATTTGCTTCCCACTAGCCCGAAGTCGGCCGGGCTATTTTTCCGTCGAGTTTGTGAAAACCGTGAAACTGCCAGAAGAAGGGCAAACATTTTAAACATTCAAATTTTAGCTAAGAAATATGTGCATACATATTTAGCTGTTTTTCTTGTTTGATATGTGAAAAAATATCAAGTGAACCGTTAGTTTAACATTATTGTGTTTGCTGCCGCTCAAATCTTAAATTTATAATTTTGGGCGATTTGACGTTTAGAGCCCTTCCGTATCAACATATGAAACGCTGTCGATAGAGAGAGAGAAGCAAAGCAATGTCACCGTCATGCGGTGGCGAGTTTTCGTTAACACGATAATCCCATAAGACAGGTCATGACAGATGACATTGTCTACGGGTCTGCGTTCCCGTGGTTTTTGGCAGTTTATTCACTTTCATGAGAGCATTTCGTACTTAGATAGATAGATCGGTGAATTAAGCACTGCGACCAGTAGGTCTATTGTGCCCAGCTCAGTACAGCACCTCACCTAGCGCAAGAGACTCTAGAAATTTCAGAATTGATCCCGGGGTAGAGAATATACATATCGATGGTCCTCTGCAACAACAGAACAGTTCAAAATTTCATGTTTTTAGTTATATAGTGGATTAGGTTTATAAACAACCGTTTTTTTTTGTGGGAAATCGACATAGGCTTAGTTGTTACCACTCTGGCAGACACGAAGTTTTGGCATTTGTCACAAAACCGAAGTAGCCAACCCTTGCTACTGAACAGTGGCACATTTATCGATAATATTGGCATAATTCAAAAACTGTCGATAGGTTAGTCACGCTTTTATGACAAATAATGACACTTTTCGTTTTGTGCCGTTGTTCAGCAATACAAATGGAAAATCGCACGATTTTTTACTACAAATTTTCGCCTGCGGCGCTTTTTTCATAAAAATCTATATTTCGATAAATCATTGCAATTTTTAATAAATAGTAACGCTATTTTAGACTATGGCGCTTTTTTTAATAAATACATCGATATATAATGAAAAAAAACCGTATTATGTGCGTTTTTATTGTTTCCCCTCTTCAGTGTTTCTTTTTCGCATTTTTTGTTATGTGTGGCAGCACCGACATTTTAGTTCAGTTCTTGCATCTGAAAGCATAAGTATGTGGCAATATTTAATATATACCTCGAATATATTGTACCTCCTGTTGTTCAGGAGTTATAAATGTTTCAACAGTGGACTGTCACATTACAATTTTTCGAAGTACATTTTAAAGCTGCTTTATATTATCGAAAAAGTCTACTCTCCTTATATACATAACTCAAGAACTACGTATTTATTGAACTGATAAAATTAATTTAAGGTCAATATTTGCAAAAAATAGTCGGGCTGTTACGTTATAGAAAAATACTGTTACGTTACATGTGCGATATACGTACGTGTAGATTATCACTTTGTTTTAAAATGGCTTGTTGTCTGTTTTATGCACTAAGTAGTATGAATTCAGTAGACTTGCGATTCGACATGTATTCTAAAGAAATTAAGAACATGATAATTATGCATTAGCGCACACAAGGGGTGGGTTTTGGGGTTCAAACCCCCCTAAAGCTAATAACCTCAAATACAAACTCAAGGAAATTATTAGAAATATTTATTATAATTTCTGTTGCTTGAAAAAGCGCTTTGCTTTTGCTGTAAATTTTCATGAGGAAATAAATATACGAGCATTTTTTTCTTGAGAGCTGCAAACTGATTTATGAAAATTTGGTAGAAGAAAATTTCTTTTCCATTTCTCGTCCGTCGTTTTATATGAATTTTTCGCTTTTCTTGAGAGTTCAGTTAATTTTTTCGGAACTCGAAATATTAAAAAAATTTAGCAATCATGAAAAATCACCATCTATCGAAAACCAGAAACCAGAAATCGAAAAAATGAACATAAAAGTGCAAAAATTCATGGAATCAATACATTTATTTTTACTGGCTCTTTTTTAAAATTTTGTATTAGGTACTTTTGCAAGTTGAGCGCATATTGAGTTTATAGAACTTTTTATTAAACAAGTAGTTTTTAAGGAAAGAACACAACCGACTTCAATTCTCATACACAAATTTAGGGGTACCGTTAATTTCTTCATGATCCAATCATCGGATCTCTAAACCAAATTACGGGACGACCCTTGAGGTACAATCTTTCCAATAAAAAAAGGATTATTGAAATCGGTTCACGTGGTAAAAAAGTTATGTATTCCGGCGAATTGATAACCTCCCCTTTTTTGAAGTCGGTTAAAAGGGTTTGAGTTCTGTTAATCTAATGTAAATAAAGTGCAGTTTATGAGTTTTAAAACGTTTATTTATATATTACATACTGTACATAAAACTTGCATAAATGTATTTTAAAGAGCGTATTATCAAGCAAATTTTCAGTATTTTCCGATGAAATATTAAACCCCCCCTAAAATATATTCCTGGGTGCACCCCCGTAATTATGAATACATATTTGAAAGTTTCTGTTGCTGTGCAACTGCAGGTCGTTTCAGAAATAATTTTCGGGCTTACAACTGCGCTAAGATATTGAAGTTTTTCGCGGTTAAGTACACGAAAAACGGCTTTAATGGCCACTTTTGTTTGCTCTATGCCATTTAGTACTATTCTTGCCCTTCAAAATGCGCCTTCGAATAGTGCTTTAAGAATTTTCCTTCAGAAACTATGGTTATTGGAAGATGANGCCCTTCAAAATGCGCCTTCGAATAGTGCTTTAAGAATTTTCCTTCAGAAACTATGGTTATTGGAAGATGACGTAATGAGTTAGAAAGCATATGCTTGGTTTGGCGATGCTAGATTCGAGGACACGGTTTTGCGTTCTCGTGGTTTTGGGCCGATTTTTTCACTTTTCTGAGAGCATTTCGTACTTAGATAGATAGATAGTTGTATAAAGCACTGCGACCAGTAAGTCTATTGTGCCCAGCTCAGTACAGCACCTCACCTAGCGCTAGAGACTCTAGAAATTTCAGAATTGATCCCGGGGGTAGAGAATATACATATATGTGATGGTCCTCTGCAATAACGGAACAGTTCAAATATAAATATATATAGGGATATAGATATAGATATAGATATAGATATAGATATAGATATAGATATAGATATAGATATAGATATAGATATAGATATAGATATAGATATAGATATAGATATAGATATAGATATAGATATAGATATAGATATAGATA
>NW_016158890.1:105512-105661 GCF_001687245.7 Rhagoletis zephyria | reverse complement strand
TTTCGTTTTTCTGAAAATTACCGTTATATGGAAGGTAGGCGTGGTTATTATACGCTTTTTAAAATTTTCAGCCATTTAGTATGCTGTACTAAGGCCAACAACTGTGCCAAGTTTGGAAGAAATTGGTGCAGCGGTTACCAAGATATACA
>NW_016158890.1:97146-105425 GCF_001687245.7 Rhagoletis zephyria | reverse complement strand
GACGGACGGACAGACAGTCACCGCTTAATCGATTTCTCTTTTCATTCTGATCATTTATGTATACATTTGTCTATATCTATCTCGATTCGTTTTGCCTGTTACAAACAACCGTTATGTGAACAAAGTTATAATACCCTTGTGCACAAGTGCGCTCGGGTATAAAAAGTGGGAACCGGTTCGTCAGGTCCTGAAATTAATCGCATGTTTTAGAAAATTTAATGTAATTTTCGACATTAATTTCTCGACTTTCACCTTCTTTTTGCGAGAAGAATTTTTTGAGCAACGGAAAAAGCACACCAAATATTAGGAAGAGGGAATATTTGCACCTATGTTATTCCTATGCTATAAACACTTTTTCTTGGGTGGAAAGCAGAAAACACAAATTAACTGAAATTCCATCATATTTAATGATTGGACGCACATTTTTTGCGAGTTGTAGATGTTAAAGTAATCCGACCTTCCCCATATTTCACATTTAGGGTTTTCTAATAAAATGGAGAGTACAAACTCGAAACCGGTTGAAATTATATATTTCTGCACACAAGAGTGGAGGGCGTGGCAATTGTCCCATCTTTAACAAATTTCACAATTGCCAGTTCCTAAGAAAAATCAGAGCACATGTCAATTTTCTGTGAAATCGGTGCACGTTAACTATTATTTCCACCTACCTCCATATATTTAGTTCGGCGTGGCGTGTTGGTTTAGTAGGAGGCGGTTAACACCAATCATGTCAGCTGAGTTTGCGTTAGGAGACTCCTTGTTCTTCGTTCATTGAGCCGTGGCCAGATGCAGATTTTCACACCTACTGGTGGTCGCTTCCCTAGAAGAGTCTCTCGACTTCTGAAGAGAGAAATCGCAGGGGAGGTTTCACGATCTGGATCGCTTCTCCGAGCCACATCTCATATCCCTATCTAGAATATTCGTCCGCTTCCTCATTTTGCAGTAGAGCTTGTAGGGATTTTCGGCATTCTTTAACGCATATGGCGTTAATTGTTGCGCCGACCCTAAGGCTTTGATAGCCGCGTGACTGTCAACAAGGAAGGCAAGTTTAGATGGAGTTTGGTCGGTCATGCTCATCGACCTTGCCGCCATGTGGATTTCATATATTTTAGCCTGAAAAATGCCGCAGTGATCTGGGAGTCTATAGGCTATCTCAGAGATACCTCCAGAGAGTAGATGCCAGATCCTGTTCCGATATCCAATTTGGAGCCATCCGCGAAAATGGGTATTTCGCCATCGCTGAGAGCAATTCGACGTTTCCGGCAAGCTGAGAACTGTTTTATTTTTTTGCAGTTATGTAGGTACAAAAACACCGTTTATTTTGAGGAAATAATTCCGCCAAGCATTTGCATGTTGCGTTCATTTCAAAACATAATCACCTAATTATATTCGTTAATTCGAGTAATACAAACAACACCTTAATATTTATTTTTTTTTTTTGACCCTTAGTCGTGCATTTATGATTTGTTGCACTTGCCAGTATTATTTTTGTTTTTACATTACTAGCGATTACCTTTACATTGACTTCCAGCTCTTGGCCGGGTTAGTAATATCGCTCAGCTTGTCGCAGCATACATGCCGCTGTCAAACGAATACACTCTTCAATCAATCACCATTCCAGCGACAACAGCATACGCAATTACGTCAACAGTTACAGCAACAACAGCAGCAGCAACAGCAACCACGCCAACAGCAGCAAGGTTTTCCGAATACCTTAAATACGCTGCAGCCGCTTGGAACAGCGCTGGGTGGCATATCGCCCATCTCACCGCTCACTGGCATAGGAGCGCAGGTGAGTGTAGCAAATTATTACCACATTTTAGTATTATCTAGCATACTTAACATTGATTGTTTATTAAAGAACCCGTTTCGCATCTACAATCGTCTTGACCAACAGAACTATGTGCCCATTACCGCCTATCAGAACGATCTCAATTATGACGGCAGCTTTTCATATGGTTACGCCTCAGCAGATGGCACTACCGCGCAGGCGCAGGGGTATGTGAAAAATCTTGGCTTAGGCGAAGATGTCGAAGCGCAGGTGGTGCAAGGTTCATACTCGTATACCTCACCGGAGGGCACGCCCATCACTGTACGCTATATAGCGGATGAGAATGGTTAATTTGTGTTTGCACATTATTTTGTAAAGCACTACTACTTCATTATTTTTTTTTTTGATTTTTCAAGCAGGCTTTCGCGCTGAGGGTGCGCACATTCCCACACCACCACCCATACCCGACGCAATCGCCAAGTCGCTGCAGTATATATCGAGCGTACAACCTTACCAGCAAGGAATAAATCCCAATTTGAATCCATATCAAACACCTTTTCGCCAATTTTCTGGCGGCGGCCAGCCACTACGTCCAGGCCAACAGCAACAGCTAACACCTTTTCAATTGCAACAACAACAGCAACGCACATATCAACAGCAACTTGCTGGACAATTGCAGCCACCATTTTCGCAATTCCCTGGCGTCCAACAACAACAACAACAATCGAATGCGTTCTTTGGCGGTGGTTTGGCTGGTCAGGGGCAATTGCCAGGTCAGCTGGGTGATTTAAGTGGGCAAAACTTTACACAACAACCACAGAATTTGCAGCAAGACCAACAACAGCAACAGAAACATCAACAACAACAGCAACACAACCAGCAGCAGCAACAGCAACAACAACAGCAATTAGCCACACAAGAATTGCGCGCACGTCCCAATCAATTGGTGAACCCTTTTGGCTACAATCAGTATCGCCGTTACAAAAAGGCGGTGGCGCCGAAAAATTAAATACACAACACAATTGGAACAAAACAGCGAGGAACGAGTTACCAAAAAATCTTACTTTCGCTGTATGCAGGTGTATGCTTCAATTTTTTACTGTGTTGTTTCGTAATTTATTTTGTCGAACGTGCTGGGTTTGCGTAAGGATAATAAGTATGAATTTATTTTGGTTTTAATTAATTTTTGAGTATAGTTTTTAAAGTATGCTATAAATGATTAAATGTAACATATTTTATTTAACAATGATTTATTGTCGAAATGTAATGGATTAGTCATTTTTTTAGTAATTCAAATACATGAAATACATGTGCGTGGAAAATCATTTTAATATGTTTTATTGATTAATCCAATTTTGTTACTACTATTTACCAGCTTCCAAATTTTTTAGGTAATAAGATGAAGTAGCTCTTAGAAATTTATTTAATTGCTAACCGCAAATGTTCAAAAACAGGATTTGATCTGATTAATTTATACCCGAAGGTTGCAGTCTCAGTGCATTTTTCTTAAGACACGGTTTTCTTGAAACTACTTACTGTGAGCCTTTTTTTTTGATTATGCGTCGGACAGGCCTGCGCCTCAAGCGAGCTCCTTCGCAGGCTGATATAATACACTACACTTTTTGTTTCGATGAAGTCGTAGACTTACCTTTTCAACTTCATTAGCTGTCGTCGCAGTGCTTCAACACCATAGTTATCAGAGCTGGGTAAATGCAATTACATTACAATTACAATTACATTCCTCAGTAATTGTAATTAGGATTCAATTCCTTTAGTTCACAGCAAAGGAATCGATTACTTTTTCAATTCCTTGAAGTAATTTCAAGTGGAATTGTTTTTTTCTTTAATTCCATTACAAGGAATTTCATATTGTAATTGGAATAAATTACGTGCTAGTAATGTAATTTCTTTTATTTCAATTCCTTTGAAAGGAATTGAAAATGTAATTTTTTTTCCAATTCCTTTGAAAGGAATTGAAAATGTAATTGATTTTTTTTCCAATTCCATTCCTCAAAGTAATTTAAAAAGTAATCGAAAAATTTATAAAAAAAAATTGTTTACTGTTGAATTGCAATAGCTTTGTTAAATTTCTTGGTTGCTAACTGCCTTGAATAAACAACTTATACCTAAGTAGTATTACTAATTGGACTTTAAGAAAACTGAATAGCTTAGACTGTAGCTGTTCAGTTTATAGGGTAACGGTTAAATTTTCCAGATCCTACCGCGAACGCGCTTCGCGGCAGATGAGACCCATAAATGTTGCTGCCTTGGGCACTGCTGTTCTCTTGGACTAATCCCTGCGTATTTATAAAAATGCACCGAGTTAATTGCGTATATTATGGTACCCTTAATTCTACCCAAAATGGCGTGCCTTCTGGGGCCTTTGAAGTACTCTTACTGGTATCCTGCGTTACAAATGAGGATAGAGTCCGCTTGAATTACGAGCCCTGTGGGACTGGAGATCCTACCTCCTAAGAGTTTTATAAACAAATTTCATTGCTATGGCTAAATTTTGATGATAACACTGTAACGACGCTAAAATTACACAAAAAACGCCGAGAGACGTAAAATTAATTTTAAGTAGTATGTTACGGAACTGTATACCGTTTTTTTTTAGATAAGGTCATTTAGTCAAGTTATTTTCATTTTAAGTTTTCATTGCGAATGAAAAAAATCAAACTTAAACATGGTCATACGGTCATGTACGATATGGCGTATGGGTAACATTATTTCCTGCTAGTATTTTATACAAAAAATTATTACACTTTCACTTAACCCTTGCAAATCACAATGGGCTATGATCGGGCCTAAGTGTGCTGGCGCCCTCTGGGCCTAGCAGCCACTTCAACCTAACCCTTGCAAACTTGCTTATTTATCCATCGATTTTCATCGGTAGTAGTGTTTTAAGCCGCAAAACAAGCAGATATTGGCTAGTCTATACTAATATATATTTTAAAAGGCGTTTTTTTCTGTTCGCAAAGCTCGAGAAAGGCCGTACCGATTTTTTTGAAATTTCGGAATCTACTGCAGACTTTCCAAGGATGGTTATAGGCCAAAAAAAAGTTTCGATATAGAAAGGGGGCGTGGCACCTCCCATACAAACCGAATTTTTCAAACTGCATATATTTGTGGTAGAGGACTAGAACTGGGTATGGTGATATATACATACATATATAAGACCAATTCCATACTCATGGAGAAAAATTTGCATGGTTGGAGAATGGGGCGTGGCACCTCCCATACAAACCGAACTTTTCATATTGCATATTTCTGGAAGTGTTCATGGTAGACTGTAAGCCTTTTTAAATCTCTTTATTTTGACACCCACATGCCAACATTTAATTTATTTTATCAATTTAACTGAGTTACAATTTCCAAACAGGTGGCAGCCCCCCTCAAAAATATTTCCAACAGTTATTTTTCTTAAACCTCTTTAATTTGATACCCATATTGTAATATTTTATTTATTTTATCAATATAATTTAGTTAAATTTTCAAACAGATGGCAACCGTCCTCAAACATATTTTCGGCAGTAAGCCTTCTTAAAACTCTTTAGTTTGACACCCACACGGCAATATTTCACTTTTTTTTTAACAATTTGACTGAGTTTAAATATTAAAATAAGTGGCAACCCTCGTCAGAAATACTTCCAGCAGTTATATTTCTTAAACCTCTTTAACTTGATACCCATATTGTAATAATTCATTAATTTTATCAATATAATTGGGTTTAACAATTTTAAAATAGGTGGCAACCCTCCAAATTTTAGCGATATCATTGGTTCTGGTATTATACCGAATAATAAAAAAAAAATTATTCAAATCGGTTCAACCGTTCTCGAGTTTTGATGACCGTGACCTACGAACACAACATTTTTATATATATAGATATACATAGAAGATGTCCAATGTGTGCTTTCGATTTTAATCATTGACCACAACAAAAATTCCACATTGTACATTCGTGAATGAACTTTCAGTCTCTCGATTACTTTTACAATTTCTTTGAGTAATTGAAAAAACTAAAGTACTCTTGCAATTCCAGGTAATGGAATTGAAAAACAAATCAATTACATTTTCAATTCCTTTCAAAGGAATTGGAAAAAAAAAATACATTACTAGCACGTAATTTATTCCAATTACAATATGAAATTCCTTGTAATGGAATTAAAGAAAAACCCAATTACATTTGAAATTACTTCAAGGAATTGAAAAAGTAATCGATTCCTTTGCTGTGGACTGAAGGAATTGATTCCTAATTACGATTCCTTATAATCTGTAATTGGGAGTAATTTAATTCCTAAAGGAATCATTACGACCCAGCTCTGATAGTTATAGTTACAAAAAGTACAGGTAATCCATTATAGCTAATGCACACAAGCTTTGGGTGGATCGCACATGCTCCCTAAAAGTTTATTGACTTAAAATCTGAGAAAATGCAACAAAAATCTAGTCTACCTGAAAACCCCTATAAGCAAGTGGAACCTGAAATATCAGACTATAAAAACACCGCCAAATTTCTTATAAAGCTTTGACGTAGCCGTGCAGATTTGCGTTGAAACTTTTTTACGACCCCGTATTTTTCATTCTTTCTAAGGAAGTCGCGTAATTACTTTGGAGTTCGTAGTATGAAAATTTCTGTTAGATCCGTCATAACGGGCGCCAACGACTGATACGATTATGACTTCATTTATTGACCGAGTTTAGCAGTTCCATTTCAACTACCTTGGACTGCAAACCCCAACTTCCTGTGTGCTGTCTAGGACCACGCCTTGTTTGTTTAGTCCTCTCAAATATTACACCACATAAACTGACAAATAATGTGATGCTCTCCAAATAAAACAACCAAGTAGAATATTAGTTACTGTCTCTATCTGTTTGCCCATATCCAGAATGGCGGCGTGGTCAGCTTATGCAATCACTTTTCCTCCGTTCCATAGCAGATATGTTAAAATTTTGTTTGAGAACCAACTGGCTTCGTCACTGTGCTATTCTCCGTTTACGTTTTGGTTGGTTGGTAGAAGAAGGGTTAATAAATAGATGCAAGCTTTCGAAAGCTTTACATTCCTACAAACGTTCATAAGTTGTTGCACAAATTTCAAGCGTGCTTTTAGGATGAATGCCTAACAAAGCGTGTGCGAAATAAGCACATTTGTATTTCCATACAAACGACACTTTTAATCAACTGAAATTTTAAGCTTGTATGTATTTTTCTTCATTTCAGTGCAAAAGAATAATGTATCTATTCTCCGAAAGTAACAAGAGTAACCATGCAGGGAAAACCCGGAACTAGTGAATCCAAATTCTAGTTCAGTACTTATTATTTTTTGCAAAAATCGAACCAGTCCGATAGTAACTAGACACGCACCGTACCAAAACCAGCGAAATGTGTTGCTTGAAAAAAGCATTTGATTTTACTTTTTAAAACTATGTACATATCGATGGTCCTCTACAATAACGACGCAACTAAAAGGATAATAGTTCTTAGTGGAGCCAATCAAAAGTTTTTGCGGTTATAAAAGCACAATGCACCTAACAAATTTGACAACTAATTACATAACGAATTTGATAATAAGAATAAAAAACAACAGTGCAGAGTGGACGTCTAGTTAAAATAAAATTACTAAAAAATACAACTAACTTTTTTCTTTTGTTTGGCGCTGTAGCCTCCTAAGGGACTTTGGCCCAGTTCAACAAAGCATGCCAGTCGTTTCTGTTCTGTCTCAACTGATGCCAATGAGAAGTGAAGACATGTCCTTCTCTACCTGGTCTTTCCGTTGCAAGAAGAACTCCCTCTTGCTCTACTAACACTCCAGCTGGTTTCGAATTGAATGCTTTCGGGGTTGGAGCGTCTGGGTCCATTCGAACGGCATCGCCAAACCAGCGGAGCCGCTGTATTTTAATTCATTGCACTATCTACGTCCGTTTCATTGTAAAGCTCATACAGCTTATGGTTCCATCATCTGCGGTACTTGCCGTCGCAAAGACCGGTAAATATTCCGCAAAGCCTTCTTTCGAATACTCCAAGAGCTGTCACATCGGATTCGCGAAGATTTACGTGAGTTGGGCCGATTTGAAAATACCTTCGTTTTATTTCTTTGCAAATACACTCATTCGAAGTATGAAAGAAAGTAAGGTGATCGAGCGTCATTCCAAGTTGAATTAAGATGTGTTGATGTTGGCAAAAAAAAAATAAAAATTGTGACGTGAATGAGTTTATTTGCAAAGAAATAAAAAGGATGAAAAAATACCTTTCCAACGAATCGGTAAAGCTTTGACCGAGATATTTGAGTTTTCCTTAAACCAATCTTTGAAAAAGTTCAAAATCAGCACCATAAATCTCATTAATATGATTCCGTTGAAATTAATTTTTAAATAAAATTATGCACTTTTTATACCCGAGCGCACTTGTGCACAAGGGTATATTAATTTTGTTCACATAACGGTTGTTTGTAACAGCCAAAACGAATCGAGATAGATATAGACAAATGTATACATAAATGATCAG